>NW_026511056.1:0-12500 GCF_027579735.1 Bombina bombina | reverse complement strand
TCAGGTCTGGTTAAACTGATTAATTTCGGCTTGCTTCGCTTTGCTACAACACAAGCGGACAGCTCCACCTACTGGCTATTTTTTTAATAAATGCACTGCTTCTCAATGCTTTTCAATAGCAGTCACATGACTGGAAAAAAAGGTTGTTATTCTGAAACGGTGTAAATTGAACCGTTGTAAAACGAGGGCCACCTGTATATATATATATATATATATATACTGTATATATATATATATATATATATATATATATATATATATATATATATATATATAGAAAACAAAAGGATGCACTCTCAGGACTTTTCACAAAAAACCAATTTAATGGAACGTTTTCGGGGTTCACAACCCCTTCATCAGCATGCAAAACAAACAAAATTCAACTCATTTATAGTGTTACATATCAATTACCACATATCAATCTAAGTGTCTCTCCAAAGGGAAAGTGCGCCAATTTTTCGAGTTTGGAACGCATATTGCGTTCCACTGTGTTATCCGAAACCGGAAGTTGTATTACCTCACTTCCGGTTTACGGATTCAATGAACAAAACGTGAAATAAAAGATAAAGTAGTGTATTCTACACTTTCTAACGTATTAATGTGACATACTAGTTTGGGGAACTTGTTATAACAACAGTGTGCCACATTCTAATAAGTGCCAGGAAAATTGTGATGGATATACATTATCGAATGTTGCTACATCCGGTCGGCATAGAAACGGTAACCATGGCAATCATATACAATTCTGATTGCCAAAAGATGCCATAATTTATAATGGTATGCCAGCTGAATGGAACAACAATTGTCATAATGCCATAAGTAACGTGTACTAAATAATATACAATCATTTTGTATATGTAAAATGAATACTAAAAAGTTGTATAGTTAAAAAATGAAAAATAAAAGTTAAAATATAAAAGTTGGACCATATGACAGTACCAATGTTTGGAATGGCAAGTTACAGACGTAATGTTGCAAATGTGAGTGATGTGGCTCATAATGTGTCGCCAGCATATTGCAGTAAAATGGCGTTAAACATATATAATGCTGCACTAAATTCACAAGCAAATGAAGATCAGATTAGAGCAATAGATATGTGTAACAGAATTGTAGGGCTGTGTTATTTGGGCTGCTTTTTCGTTAGGGCACAATTTTCAATTAGATTAAATTTTGACCATTAGGGGGTAATGGTTTACGTCGGCCAAAATATGCCAATGATCAAGTGAAGGGGGTAACCTTATTTCAGAATTCTAATCTCCAGTATAATTGCAAGGTAAGGATATATAAAAACAGATAATCTAGATAAGAATAATAGACATATAAAGCTCGTATAGATACTATCCACCTCTGCGATTCTTCAAGTAGAAGTGACATTTTTTTTTTTTTAGTGTCCGTTTTTAAGACTGGTGGTGCATGTTAGAATAAATGGGTAATGGCTCACGGCGGACCAGGCTTCCACAGAGAAGGTGGAGACGGATGATCCACCTGAACTGTGCCGTTAGGCGCACAACACTCACCCCTACACCTAGGGGAAACTGAAATGTGTGCCAAAACGGAGCCACCATGTCCACCTGGCATACCCCCAGTATGTAGCACCCCAGTTATGGATCACATAATGCTCTTAAAGTCCGGCATGGTGTTCAGGCCACCTGGTTGTATTGTGCCCAATCTGAACATCCACTGGGCTTCTCGTCTCAGAAGTTGCTTGTTCCGGTCGCCTCCCCGATCTAATGGGGGTATGTGGTCGATTAAAATATAGCGGATGGAAGATACAGAGTGTCCCTTGTTAGCGCAGTGTCGCGCTACTGGCTGTTCGGAATCGCCGTTTTTAAGTGCTGTCCTTATGGCGTGGCGATGATTAGCCATACGCTCACGAAGTGTGCCAGAGGTCTTCCCTATGTAGAAACAAGAACATGGACAAAACAATAAATATATAACGTGAGTGGTGGTGCACGTTATGGAGTGCCGGATGGAGAATGTTCGATTAGTGTGTGGGTGATGGAAAACTTTAGTGCCCACTAGGCCATTACACGTTGTGCAGCCCAAGCAACGATAGGAGCCCCTTATGTTCCTTTTCATCCCAGTTGAGTAACACTGCTTGGGGTCCGTTTTCACCAGAAGATCTTTAAGATTAGTTCCCCGCTTGAATCCAACCATAGGTCGTAGGTTATGGGTAAATGTGAGTTTTGGGTCTGAAGACATAATTGGCCAATGCTGTCGAAGAATTTGGCCAATATTTTTTGTCACTGGAGTAAAAGTAGTGGACATAATGAGCTTGTCGCTAGCGTCCCTTTTTGGTTTGGGTATAATTAATTCTGTCTGTGTTAGCCTTGAAACCGATTCCACAGCATCATAGATTATCGGGATCTTGTAGCCCCTGTTCTGGAACGGAGTGGGTGAGAAGTTCCAGAACAGGGGCTACAAGATCCCGATAATCTATGATGCTGTGGAATCGGTTTCAAGGCTAACACAGACAGAATTAATTATACCCAAACCAAAAAGGGACGCTAGCGACAAGCTCATTATGTCCACTACTTTTACTCCAGTGACAAAAAATATTGGCCAAATTCTTCGACAGCATTGGCCAATTATGTCTTCAGACCCAAAACTCACATTTACCCATAACCTACGACCTATGGTTGGATTCAAGCGGGGAACTAATCTTAAAGATCTTCTGGTGAAAACGGACCCCAAGCAGTGTTACTCAACTGGGATGAAAAGGAACATAAGGGGCTCCTATCGTTGCTTGGGCTGTACAACGTGTAATGGCCTAGTGGGCACTAAAGTTTTCCATCACCCACACACTAATCGAACATTCTCCATCCGGCACTCCATAACGTGCACCACCACTCACGTTATATATTTATTGTTTTGTCCATGTTCTTGTTTCTACATAGGGAAGACCTCTGGCACACTTCGTGAGCGTATGGCTAATCATCGCCACGCCATAAGGACAGCACTTAAAAACGGCGATTCCGAACAGCCAGTAGCGCGACACTGCGCTAACAAGGGACACTCTGTATCTTCCATCCGCTATATTTTAATCGACCACATACCCCCATTAGATCGGGGAGGCGACCGGAACAAGCAACTTCTGAGACGAGAAGCCCAGTGGATGTTCAGATTGGGCACAATACAACCAGGTGGCCTGAACACCATGCCGGACTTTAAGAGCATTATGTGATCCATAACTGGGGTGCTACATACTGGGGGTATGCCAGGTGGACATGGTGGCTCCGTTTTGGCACACATTTCAGTTTCCCCTAGGTGTAGGGGTGAGTGTTGTGCGCCTAACGGCACAGTTCAGGTGGATCATCCGTCTCCACCTTCTCTGTGGAAGCCTGGTCCGCCGTGAGCCATTACCCATTTATTCTAACATGCACCACCAGTCTTAAAAACGGACACTAAAAAAAAAAAAATGTCACTTCCACTTGAAGAATCGCAGAGGTGGATAGTATCTATACGAGCTTTATATGTCTATTATTCTTATCTAGATTATCTGTTTTTATATATCCTTACCTTGCAATTATACTGGAGATTAGAATTCTGAAATAAGGTTACCCCCTTCACTTGATCATTGGCATATTTTGGCCGACGTAAACCATTACCCCCTAATGGTCAAAATTTAATCTAATTGAAAATTGTGCCCTAACGAAAAAGCAGCCCAAATAACACAGCCCTACAATTCTGTTACACATATCTATTGCTCTAATCTGATCTTCATTTGCTTGTGAATTTAGTGCAGCATTATATATGTTTAACGCCATTTTACTGCAATATGCTGGCGACACATTATGAGCCACATCACTCACATTTGCAACATTACGTCTGTAACTTGCCATTCCAAACATTGGTACTGTCATATGGTCCAACTTTTATATTTTAACTTTTATTTTTCATTTTTTAACTATACAACTTTTTAGTATTCATTTTACATATACAAAATGATTGTATATTATTTAGTACACGTTACTTATGGCATTATGACAATTGTTGTTCCATTCAGCTGGCATACCATTATAAATTATGGCATCTTTTGGCAATCAGAATTGTATATGATTGCCATGGTTACCGTTTCTATGCCGACCGGATGTAGCAACATTCGATAATGTATATCCATCACAATTTTCCTGGCACTTATTAGAATGTGGCACACTGTTGTTATAACAAGTTCCCCAAACTAGTATGTCACATTAATACGTTAGAAAGTGTAGAATACACTACTTTATCTTTTATTTCACGTTTTGTTCATTGAATCCGTAAACCGGAAGTGAGGTAATACAACTTCCGGTTTCGGATAACACAGTGGAACGCAATATGCGTTCCAAACTCGAAAAATTGGCGCACTTTCCCTTTGGAGAGACACTTAGATTGATATGTGGTAATTGATATGTAACACTATAAATGAGTTGAATTTTGTTTGTTTTGCATGCTGATGAAGGGGTTGTGAACCCCGAAAACGTTCCATTAAATTGGTTTTTTGTGAAAAGTCCTGAGAGTGCATCCTTTTGTTTTCTATTTCATGGTATATCGTTGCACCCAGGCGAGTTGGCTACTGGTGGGCTGAACTGGAAATTGTTTACTATATATATATATATATATATACTGTATATATATATATATATATATACACACTAATTAATAAGCAAGATAAATTGCAAATGACATTTACAAATCTACAGTATTTAGTCATAAGGATAGTTTGTGGTCCTGAAACTAAGGTTTGCAAATGACATACAAAGGGATAAATTACCTGCACACAAAATCAACACAGACTAGCTGATAAGTGAGCTTAGTACACCTCCTACTCTAAATGACAAGCTCTGGCTTATTCTCCTCTCACAAAACTGAAAGGAGTGATCATGAGTTGTAACTACAGAAAAAGAAGCAAAATATTACCAATGGACAGTAGCCACCGGCTCACAGCACTGCAGCACCCTTCATGTAATAGATAGCCACGAGCACTGAGCACAATCAAATTGCTACTGCTGGCACAACTATACATGAAATGAGGGGGAGGTGCATAGCTGTGTCTGCGTGCAGAGATAGGGAAATCAGGAAAAAACATTTTTTTAAAATAAAATCCATAAGTAATGAGGAGTTAAATGTCCATATAGTTTATAATTGAAGAAAATAAAAAAAATACCACAAGAATATAAAGATTATATATGATAATCACTCACAGTAGAAAAAAAACACAAGTAAAAAGCAAACAGAGCTGCCACTAGACAGCCACAATAACTATCAATAATTATAGAACTGATGCCGGTCCGCCTACAATAAATGTCCCCTGTATTTCTAGCTGAGGCAAAAAAAACTGAACATATACAATTTGAAATAGCTAACTGAAAAATAGTAAACGTGCACTGCTAAACTGTCACACAAGACAAGGGCTCGTTAGAGAAGAAGAAAGCAGTGGGTGGAGCTTGGTGGCCATTTTCAGTTGCTAACAAACAATGATTATTTAAAAGTTTCATGTACTACTTAGAAGCTTATAAATGTTGAAACCATTGCAAGATACTTGTTTGGTATGTAACAATAAGTAGTAAAGAATAAATATTGGGTCTAGACTGTCCCTTTAAGTGTGTGTGAGAAAAAATGTGCGCTTTTATTTCTTAAAGGCGCAGTAACCGTTTTTTATCAATTTAATTCTTTGCAATAAATAAAGTGTTTTCAACTGTTGTAGTTATTACTACTTTGTTTAACATGTCTGACATTGAGGAAACTGATTGCTCTTTGTGTTTGGAAGCCATTGTGGAACCCCCACTTACATTGTGTACCACATGTACTGATAGAGCCTTACACTGTAAAGATCATATTTTAGGAAATGATAGTATGTCTAAGGATGATTCTCAGTCTGTAGAGAATCCGGATATGCCATCCAATTCTCCCCAAGTGTCACAACATTTAACACCCACACAAGTGACGCATAGTACTTCTAATGCGTCTAGTTCTTTTACTCTGGAAGAGATGGCTGCAGTTATGTCTACTACTCTCACTGAGGTATTATCTAAACTGCCAGTTTTGCAAAGTGAACGCAGTAGGCCAGGTATTGATGTAAATACTGAACCCTCTGATGCTTTAGTAGCCATTTCCGATGTACCCTCACAATGCTCTGAATTGGGGGTCAGGGAATTATTGTCTGAGGGAGAACTTTCAGATTCAGGGAATGTATTACCTCAGACAGATACGGACTTAACGTCCTTTAAATTTAAACTTGAACACCTTCGCCTGTTGCTCAGGGATGTCCTAGCGACTCTGGATGATTGTGAACCTATTACAATTCCCCCAGAAAAATTGTGTAAGATGGATAAATATCTAGAAGTACCTACTTACACTGATTTTTTTTTCCGGTTCCTAAAAGAATTTCGGAAATTGTTAAAAAGGAATGGGATAGACCAGGCATACCGTTCTCTCCCCCTCCTAATTTTAAGAAAATGTTCCCTATATTAGACACCATCAAGGACTCTTGGCAAACGGTCTCTAAGGTGGAGGGAGCAATATCTACTCTAGCTAAGCGTACTACTATATCTATTGAGGACAGTTGTGCTTTCAAAGACCCTATGGATAAAAAGTTAGAGGGTCTTCTAAAGAAATTATTTATTCACCAGGCTTTCTTGTTACAACCTGCTGCCTGCATTGTTCCAGTAACTACAGCGGCGGCTTTCTGGTTTAACGCCCTTGAGGAGTCTCTGAAAGTAGAGACACCACTAGACATTTTGGACAGAATTAAAGCTCTCAAACTAGCTAATTCTTTTTTCACAGATGCTGTTTACAGATTACTAAATTAGCAGCAAAAATGCAGGCTTTGCCATATTGGCACGCAGAGCGCTATGGTTAAAATCATGGTCTGCTGATGTATCATCAAAGTCTAAACTGTTAACTATTCCTTTCAAGGGTAAGACCCTGTTCGGCCCTGAATTGAAGGAAATCATTGCAAACCTCTTAGGATGAGGGGTAAACAAAATAATTTTCGTTCCTTTTGAAATTTCAGAGGAGTACCCTCTGCTTCCCCTTCCACCAATAAGCAGGAAGGAAATTTTGCTCAATCCAAGTCTGTCTGGAGACCTAATCAGACCTGGAATAAGGGTAAACAAGCCAAAAAGCCTGCTGCTGCTACCAAGACAGCATGAAGGGGCAGCACCCGATCCGGGACCGGATCTAGTAGGGGGCAGACTTTCTCTCTTTGCTCAGGCTTGGGAGAGGGATGTGCAGGATCCCTGGGCATTAGAAATTGTGACCCAGGGGTATCAACTGGAGATTTCATCTTTCACGTTTGTCTGTAGACCAGACAAAAAGAGAGGCGTTCTTACAATGTGTAAAAGACCTCTATTCCATGGGAGTAATTTGTCCAGTTCCAATACTGGGACAGGGGTTTTACTCAAACCTTTTTGTGGTTCCCAAAAAAGAGGGAACTTTCAGACCTATTTTGGATTTAAAGTGTCTAAACAAATTTCTCAGGGTCCCATCGTTCAAGATGGAGACTATACGAACAATCTTACCAATGATCCAGGAGGGTCAATACATGACCACCGTGGACCGAAAGGATGCGTACCTTCACATTCCTATCCACAAGGATCATCATCATTTTCTAAGGTTTGCCTTTCTGGACAAGCATTATCAGTTTGTGGCCCTTCCCTTCAGGTTGGCCACAGCTCCCAGAATCTTCACAAAGGTGCTAGGGTCCCTTCTAGCGGTTCTCATGCCGCGGGGCATAGCAGTGGCGCCCTATGTGGACGATATTTTGGTTCAGGCGTCAACTTATCATCTGACCAAATCTTACACGGACATTGTGTTTTCATTTCTAAGAACTCACGGTTGGAAAGTGAATATAGAAAAGAGTTCACTTGTTCCACAAACAAGAGTTCCATTCTTGGGAACTCTGATAGACTCGGTAGACATGAAAATATTTCTGACGGAGGTCAGAAAATCAAAGATTCTAAATACTTGCCGAGCTCTTCAGTCCATTCCTCGGCCATCAGTCGCGCAGTGTATGGAGGTCATTGGATTAATGGTAGCAGCGATGGACATCATCCCGTTTGCTCGCTTTCATCTCAGGCCACTGCAACTGTGCATGCTCACACAGTGGAATGATTATTATGCAAATTTATCTCCTCAGATAAATCTGGATCAAGAGACCAGAGACTCTCTTCTTTGGTGGTTGTCACAGGATCATCTGTCCCAGGGAATGTGCTTCCGCAGACCATCATGGGTAATAGTGACAACGGACGCCAGTCTATTGGGCTGGGGTGCAGTCTGGAATTCCCTGAAGGCTCAGGGAACTTGGACTCCGACAGAGTCTCAGTTGCCAATCAATATTCTGGAACTGAGAGCAATATTCAATGCGCTTCAGGCATGGCCTCAGTTGGCACTGACCAAGTTCATAAGATTCCAGACGGACAATGTCACGACTGTAGCATATATCTATCATCAGGGGGGGACAAGAAGTTGTCTTGCGATGATAGAGGTATCAAAGATAATCCGATGGGCAGAGATTCACTCTTGCCATCTATCAGCAATCTGTATCCCAGGAGTAGAGAACTGGGAGGCGGATTTTCTAAGTCGTCAGACTTTTCATCCGGGGGAGTGGGAACTTCATCCAGAGGTATTTGCATCATTGATTCATCAATGGGGCAAACCTGAATTGGATCTGATGGCATCTCGACAGAATGCCAAACTTCCTCGCTACGGGTCCAGGTCAAGGGATTCCCAGGCTGTACTGATAGATGCACTAGCAGTACCTTGATCGTTCAACCTGGCTTATGTGTTTCTACCTTTTCCTCTCCTGCCTCGTGTGATTGCAAGAATCAAACAGGAGAGAGCTTCAGTAATTCTAATAGCGCCTGCTTGGCCACGCAAGACTTGGTATGCGGATCTGGTGGACATGTCTTCTCTGCCACCGCGGAAACTACCATTGAGACAGGACCTTCTCATTCAAGGTCTGTTCCAACATCCAAATCTAAATTCTCTGCAGCTGACTGCCTGGAGATTGAACGCTTGATCTTATCTAAGCAGGGATTCTCTGAGTCGGTCATTGATACTCTGATTCAGGCTCGCAAGCCTGTCACTAGAAAGATTTACCATAAAATATGGCGTAAATATCTTTATTGGTGTGAATCCAAGGGTTACTCATGGAGTAAGATTAGGATTCCTAGGATCTTGTCCTTTCTCCAAGAAGGATTGGAAAAAGGATTATCTGCTAGTTCTTTAAAAGGACAAATTTCTGCTTTGTCAACTTTATTACACAAGCGTCTGGCGGATGTCCCAGACGTTCAGTCTTTTTGTCAGAATCTAGCCTGTGTTTAAATCTGTTGCTCCACCATGGAGTCTGAATTTAGTTCTTAAGGTTCTTCAAGGGGTTCCGTTTGAACCCATGCATTCCATAGATATTAAACTGTTATCTTGGAAGGTTTTATTTTTAGTTGCTATCTCTTCTGCTCAAAGAGTTTCTGAGCTTTCTGCTTTACAATGTGATTCGCCTTATCTTATATTCCATTCTGATAAGGTGGTTTTACGTACTAAACCTGGATTCCTTCCTAAGGCTGTTTCAGATAAGAATATTAATCAGGAAATTGTTGTTCCTTCCTTGTGTCCTAATCCTTCTTCTAAGAAGGAACGTCTATTACATAACTTGGATGTGGTTTGTGCTTTAAAGTTTTACTTACAAGCGACCAAGGATTTCAGACAAACATCCTCTCTTTTTGTTGTTTATTCTGGAAAACGTAGGGGTCAAAAAGCTACGGCTACCTCTCTCTTTTTGGCTGAAAAGCATCATCCGCCTGGCATATGAGACTGCTGGACAGCAGCCTCCTGAAAAAATTATGGCTCATTCTACTAGAGCTGTGGCTTCCACATGGGCTTTCAAAAACGATGCTTCTGTTGAACAGATTTGTAAGGCTGCGACTTGGTCCTCCCTTCATACTTTTTCCAAATTTTCCAAATTTGATACTTTTGCTTCTTCTGAGGCTATTTTTGGGAGAAATGTTCTTCAAGCAGTGGTGCCTTCCGTTTAGGTTCCTGTCTTGTCCCTCCCTTTCATCCGTGTCCTAAAGCTTTGGTATTGGTATCCCACAAGTAAGGATGAAACCCGTGGACTCTGCATATCTTGTAAAAGAAAAGGAAATGTATGCTTACCTGATAAATTGATTTATTTTACGATATGCCGAGTCCACGGCCCACCCTGTCATTTTAAGACAGGATTTATTTTATTTTTTCAAAACTTCAGTCACCTCTGCACCTTTTAGCTTTTCCTTTCTCTTCCTATACCTTCGGTCGAATGACTGGGGGGAGGAGTTAGGGGAGGAGCTATATAACAGCTCTGCTGTGGTGCTCTTTCCCACTTCCTGTTAGGAGGATAATATCCCACAAGTAAGGATGAAACCCGTGGACTCGGCATATCGTAAAAGAAATCAATTTATCAGGTAAGCATAAATTTCCTTTTATATTTTACCCCACTTCCTATATGCTCCTTGCCTTCTTTATGCTCAGAGGGCTATGCTATTTGCTTTTTTGACAATTTTAGCATTTGCATTTTTTCCCATTCCTGAAACCGTTATATGTGGAAATAAGATATTTCTGTTTAAATGTTATTTTTTCTTTTACATTTTACAAGATGTCTCAATCGGATCCTGTTTCAGAAGCTGCTGTAGGAACCATGCTGCCTGAACACAGTTCTACCAAAGCTAAGTGTATCTGTTGTAAGCTAGTGGAGATTATATCTCCATCTGTAGTATGTAACTTATCATGCAGTTGTCATGATAAGCTTTTGCATGCAGAAAAGGTTTCTATTGGTACTAGTACAGTATCTGTTGTTCCTTCAACATCTAAAGTACATGATATCCCTGTTGATATGAAAAATTATATTGCTGATGCAATACAGAAGGCTATGGCTGCTATACCTCCTTCAAATAAACGTTAAAGGTCATTTAAAACTTCTCATAATGATGATGAAATTTGTAATGACCGACAACATACTGACATATCCACCTCTTATGAGGATCTCTCTGATTCAGAAGACCCTACTTCAGATATTGATACTGATAAATCATCTTATATTTTTAAGTTTGAGTATATTCGTTCTTTGTTAAAAGAAGTATTGATAACTTTGGATATTGAGGAGTCTGGACCTCTTGTCTGGACCTCTTAAATTCTGTTTATAAACCTCCTGTGGTTACTTCAGAGGTTTTTTCTGTTCCTGATGCTATTTCTGATATGATTGCTAGGGAATGGTCTAAGCCTGGTACTTCTTTTGTTCCTTCTTCAAGGTTTAAAAAGTTGTATCCTTTGCCAGTGGCTAAGTTACAGTTTTGGGAAAAAGTCCCAAAGGTTGATGGGGCTATTTCTACTCTTGCAAAGCGTACTACTATTCCTTTGGAAGATAGTAATTCTTTTAAGGATCCTTTAGATAGGAAGATTAAATCTTATCTAAGGAAAGCTAATGTGTATTCTGGCTATATTCTGAGACCTGCCATTTCTATGGCTGATGTTGCGGCTGCATCAACTTTTTAGTTAGATAGCTTAGCACATCGGGAAAAAGATTCTGATTTGCATAGCATTGTTTGTTTGCTTCAACATGCTAATCATTTTATCTGTGATGCAAATTTTGATATCATCAATATTAATGTTAAATCTATGTCTTTGGCTATTTTAGCAAGAAGAGCTTTATGGCTCAAATCATGGAATGCTGACATGGTATCTAATTCTAGGTTGCTATCTCTTTCATTCCAGGGCAATAATTTGGTTCCCAGTTGGATTCTATTATGTCCACTATTACTGGGGGGAAGGGAGTTTTTTTGCCCCAGGATTAAAAGTCTAAGGGTAACTCTAAAGCTTCTAATTGGTTTTGTTCCTTCGTCAGAATAAAGAACAGAAACATGATTACATTTTCCATATATTAAATTTATATTGCAATCTCAAAGTATTTAACCCATATCATCCAACCATTTACACACATTACTATGAGTCCAGTGATATAGATCAGTCAAGATGTACTATGACAGGACCATCTGTGTAGCTTTTCCCCACTTGTACCAAGAGGTGAAATCTAGTTTTTTCTAACCTCATCCAGGCCCAGTGATATGAAAGCCCTGTTGTCTTGTTCTGGTGGTTCTAATGAATAAACTAGACGTGCATTTGTCTATTTTTATTTAAAACAAAGGCATAATATGGCCACCGCCAGCAGAATTCAGCCCTCTTCGAAGCCTGATTTCTTCTTTTGAAAGTACAACACACAAAGATCTGGATTTTTACTAATCTTTGTGTGCTGCGTTTTCACAAGAAGAAATCCCACTCTGAAAATAGCCAAATTGCTGCTGGCAGCAGCCATATTTAGCATTCATTTTAAAACTAAACTGACGAATGCACAATTCTGGAATATACTCTCACAATGTTTATTATGTTCTTTTTATACAGGTGCCTGCCAGGTAATATTTCTCTTACATTCATACAGAAAAGTACCAGTTTAGTTTTCAGATATCTGACTATCTGCTCTTGCAGGTCTA
>NW_026511055.1:0-34579 GCF_027579735.1 Bombina bombina | reverse complement strand
TTACACTTATTATTAAGTGTATAACTGTAATATAACTTATAACTGTAATGTTTAACTGACAGTACTTACTCTTCCTGACTAGCTGATGCTGTATCCTGCTGCACTGATCTGTAGCTGACATTACACTTATTATTAACTGTGTAACTGTAGTATAACTTATAGCTGTAATGTGTTACTAACAGTACTTACTCTTCCTGACTAGCTGATGCTGCATCCTGCTGCACTGATCTGTAGCTGACTTTACACTTATTATTAACTGTATAACTGTAATATATCTAATGTGTAACTGACAGTACTTACTCTTCCTGACTAGCTGATGCTGTATCCTGCTGCACTGATCTGTAGCTGACATTACACTTATTAACTGTATAACTGCAATATAACTTATAACTGTAATGTGTAACTGACAGTACTTACTCTTCCTGACTAGCTGATGCTGTATCCTGCTGCACTGATATGTAACTGACATTACACTTATTATTAACGGTATAACTGTAATATAACTTATAACTGTAATGCGTAACTGACAGTTCTTTCTCTTCCTGGCTAGCTGATGCTGTATCCTGCTGCAGTGATCTGTAGCTGACATTACACTTATTAACTGTATAACTATAATATAACTTACAACTGTAATGAGTAACTGACAGTACTTACTCTTCCTGACTAGCTGATGCTGTATCCTGCTGCACTGATCTGTAGCTGACATTACACTTCTTATTAGCAGCACTTGTCAGATCCTGAGGTTCAGTTCTTGTTACATGTACTTTATAACTCCATCACAAACTGTCACAAGATGGCTTCTCAGTACTGTCTTGATTCTAAGCACAGCCCATTTAATGATATCATCTTTGTATAGAAACCTTAATGTTCCATATAACCAAACTAGGAAGTAAGCACAACACTACAATACCCACGTTACAAACATATAATGACTAGTAATGATACTTACGTCACAAACAGAGAACGACAAGTAATGATACCCACATCACAAACGTATAACGACTAGTAATGATACTCACGTCACAAACGTATAACGACAAGTAATGATACTCACTTCACAGACGAAGAATGACTAGTAATGATACTCTCATCACAAACATAGAATGACTAGTAATGATACCCACGTCAGAAACGTAGAATGACTAGTAATGACACTCATGTCACAAACATAGAATGACTAGTAATGATACCCACGTCAGAAACGTAGAACGACTAGTAATGATACCTACGTCACAAACGTAGAACGACTAGTAATGATACCCATGTCACAAACGTAGGACTAGTAATGATACCCACGTCACGAATGTAGAATGGCAAGTAATGATATTCACGTCAAACGTAGAATGACTAGTAATGATACTCACATCACAAACGTAGAATGACAAGAAATAATACTCACGTCACAAACGTAGAATGGCAAGTAATGATACTTATGTCACAAATGTAGAATGACTATTAATGATACCCATGTAACAAAGTAGAATGACAAGTAATGATACTCACGTCACAAACGTAGAATGACTAGTAATGATGCCCACGTAACAAAGTAGAATGACAAGTAATGATACTCACGTCACAAACATAGAAAGACTAGTAATGATACCCAGAAGATAATGATACCCACGTCATAAACATAGAACGACTAGTAATGATACTCACGTCACACACGTAGAATGACTAGTAATGATACTCAGGTCACACAAGTAGAATGACTAGTAATGATACTCACATCATAAACGTATAATGACTAGTAATGATACCCACGTCACAAACGTAGGACGACGAGTAATGATACCCAGGTCACAAACTTAGAATGACTAGTAATGATACTCACGCCACAAACATAGCACGACTAGTAATGATACTCACGTCACAAATGTAGAAAGACTAGTAATGATACTCACGTCACAAACGTAGAAAGACTAGTAATGATAGTTACGTCACAAACATAAAAAGAATAGTAATGATACCCACTAGTAATGATACTCACGTCCCAAACGTAGAATGACTAGTAATGATACTCACGTCACAAACGTAGCACGACTAGTAATGATACTCACGTCACAAACATAGAAAGACTAGTAATGATACTCATGTCACTAATGTAAAATGGCTAATAATGATACCCATGTCACAAACATAGAATGACTAGTAATGATACCCACGTCATAAACGTAGAACGACTAGTAATGATACTCATGTCACAAACATACAATGACTAGTAATGATACCCACGTCATAAACGTAGAACGACTAGTAATGATACTCATGTCACAAACATAGAATGACTAGTAATGATACCCACGTCATAAACATAGAACGACTAGTAATGATGCCCAGATCACAAACTTAGAATGACTAGTAATGATACTCACGTAACAAACGTAGAATGACTAGTAATGATACTCATGTCAAAACGTAGAATGACTAATAATGATACTCATGTCAAAACGTAGAATGACTAGTAATGATACTCACGTCACAAACGTAGAACGACTAGTAATGATACTCACGTAACAAACGTAGAATGACTAGTAATGATACTCATGTCACAAACGTAGAAAGACTAGTAATGATACCCACGTCACATACATAGACGGCTAGATTACGAGTTGTGTGTTAGGGTTAAAAGCAGTGCTGGCCGGTCCCAACGCTGCTTTTTATCGCCCGCTGGTATTACGAGTCTTTAATCTACCGCTCACTTTTTTGGCCAGACTCGGAAATACCGCAAATCCCCTTACGTCAATTGCGTATCCTCTTTTTTTCAATGGGACTTACATAGCGCCGGTATTATGAGTCTGACCAAAAGTAAGTGGTAGACCCTCTCCTGTCAAGCCTGGTACCGCATTTAAAGTCAGTAGTTAAGAGTTTTACCCTACAACGCCGTAGCATAAAACTCATAACTAAAGTGCTAAAAAGTACACTAACACCCATAAACTACCTATTAACCCCTAAACCAAGGCCCCCCCCACATCGCAAACACTAAAATAATTTTTTTAACTCCTAATCTGCCGAACCGGACATCGCTACCACTATAATAAATATATTAACCCCTAAACCACCACACTCCCGCATCGCAAACACTATTTAAATATTATTAACCCCTTATCTGCTGGCCCTAACATCTCTGACACCTACCTACATTTATTAACCTCTAATCTGCCGCCCCCAACATCGCCTTTGCATACAAAGAGAGAAGCGCTCTGCCAGGAACGAACAACAGCTCAGTGGCTTGTTCTATGGCGATTTACCACCTGGAAGCAGCCTCTTTTAGACCAGTGTGCTTTTCACAGAAGAAAACTTTCCTGAAGTATATCAGTCTGATCCCGCCAAGTAAGGTCAGTCCAGCCCCGAAATACCAGGCAATTCTCCTCTGAACAAGGAACATGACAACCCCAGACGATCGTTTCGGCCTCCTATGGGCCTCGTCAGTGAGGTGCAGCCACATTCCTCTAAGCACACTGGGCAAGGAGTCCACGTCTGGTTTCCCCCATCACCCATAGGGAGACTTCCCCAGGGTTATAATAATTTGCATACAAAGAGAGAAGCGCTCTACCAGGAACGAACAACAGCTCAGTGGCTTGTTCTATGGCGATTTACCACCCGGAAGCAGCCTCTTTTAGACCAGTGTGCTTTTCACAGAAGAAAACTTTCCTGAAGTATATCAGTCTGATCCCGCCAAGTAAGGTCAGTCCAGCCCCGAAATACCAGGCAATTCTCCTCTGAACAAGGAACATGACAACCCCAGACGATCGTTTCGGCCTCCTATGGGCCTCGTCAGTGAGGTGCAGCCACATTCCTCTAAGCACACTGGGCAAGGAGTCCACGTCTGGTTTCCCCCATCACCCATAGGGAGACTTCCCCAGGGTTATAATAATTTGCATACAAAGAGAGAAGCGCTCTACCAGGAACGAACAACAGCTCAGTGGCTTGTTCTATGGCGATTTACCACCCGGAAGCAGCCTCTTTTAGACCAGTGTGCTTTTCACAGAAGAAAACTTTCCTGAAGTATATCAGTCTGATCCCGCCAAGTAAGGTCAGTCCAGCCCCGAAATACCAGGCAATTCTCCTCTGAACAAGGAACATGACAACCCCAGACGATCGTTTCGGCCTCCTATGGGCCTCGTCAGTGAGGTGCAGCCACATTCCTCTAAGCACACTGGGCAAGGAGTCCACGTCTGGTTTCCCCCATCACCCATAGGGAGACTTCCCCAGGGTTATAATAATTTGCATACAAAGAGAGAAGCGCCCAACATCGCCGCCACTATAATAAAGTTATTAACCCCTAAACCTAAGTCTAACCCTACCCCCCCTAACTTAAATATAATTTAAATAAATCTAAATAAAATTACTACAATTAACTAAATTATTCCTATTTAAAACTAAATACTTACCTGTAAAATAAACCCTAAGATAGCTACAATATAAATAATAATTACATTGTATCTAGCTTAGGGTTTATTTTTATTTTACAGGCAAGTTTGTATTTATTTTAACTAGGTACAATAGTTATTTAATAGTTATTAACTATTTAATAATTACCTAGTTAAAATAAAGACAAATGTACCTGTAAAATAAAACCTAACCTAAGTTACAATTACACCTAACACTACACTACAATTAAATTAATTACCTAAAAGCCAGATCTCTAGTGGGACTGTAAGTCTTACTGTGCACATCTACTCCCTTTCATCAAAAGGACCTAGAGATATTCATTTTCCCTGAATTTTGAGAGACCTCTTCCTGGTGAGACGCTGGCCCTGTGCTACCTATTGCCAGCTACCTTGCAGTGATAGGCTGCTGTGCAGCTCAGGTGCCCCTGAATAATATCCTCGGGGTGTAGTGTAATTGAAATTTAACATTAACAAAAGCTGCTGCGCCAGCTCAGGTGTCTCTGCAATTTTTAAATAATTCAGCGTGTAGTGTCTTTATATAACTTCTACTTTTTTTCCAACAGAACGTGTGGTCCTCCTCTATTTAGATCTCAAGTTAGCCCCACACACTTGCCTGTGCTACAGCACTCAACCCATTACTAGCGGGCGCTGCCTAAACTAGATACTCATAGCACACACTCCTCTTCTTCCCAGCTACCAAGCTAATCTAGAAATCCCACTGTAACTTCCCTGGAAACATCAATATAGTCATCTACTTTACCATACCCCCATATTAGATAACACAACATAGTGATTATTAGTACAGTTAGGACTTACCTAGTCTATAAGGATCTATTGATTCCTATATTTGTTAAACCCATATTAGCTAGTCCCCTGCACACTTTATATTGTGCACTCTGATAGTCCATGCTTTAGCTTACCCTAATTAGTGCTGGTAGATTCCTATACTACCTCACCTCTATTATATTATAGACTAGTAATGATACCCACGTCACATACATAGACGGCTAGATTACGAGTTGTGTGTTAGGGTTAAAAGCAGTGCTGGCCGGTCCCAACGCTGCTTTTTATCGCCCGCTGGTATTACGAGTCTTTAATCTACCGCTCACTTTTTTGGCCAGACTCGGAAATACCGCAAATCCCCTTACGTCAATTGCGTATCCTCTTTTTTTCAATGGGACTTACATAGCGCCGGTATTATGAGTCTGACCAAAAGTAAGTGGTAGACCCTCTCCTGTCAAGCCTGGTACCGCATTTAAAGTCAGTAGTTAAGAGTTTTACCCTACAACGCCGTAGCATAAAACTCATAACTAAAGTGCTAAAAAGTACACTAACACCCATAAACTACCTATTAACCCCTAAACCAAGGCCCCCCCCACATCGCAAACACTAAAATAAATTTTTTAACTCCTAATCTGCCGAACCGGACATAGCTACCACTATAATAAATATATTAACCCCTAAACCACCACACTCCCGCATCGCAAACACTATTTAAATATTATTAACCCCTTATCTGCCGGCCCTAACATCTCTGACACCTACCTACATTTATTAACCTCTAATCTGCTGCCCCCAACATCGCCTTTGCATACAAAGAGAGAAGCGCTCTACCAGGAACGAACAACAGCTCAGTGGCTTGTTCTATGGCGATTTACCACCTGGAAGCAGCCTCTTTTAGACCAGTGTGCTTTTCACAGAAGAAAACTTTCCTGAAGTATATCAGTCTGATCCCGCCAAGTAAGGTCAGTCCAGCCCCGAAATACCAGGCAATTCTCCTCTGAACAAGGAACATGACAACCCCAGACGATCGTTTCGGCCTCCTATGGGCCTCGTCAGTGAGGTGCAGCCACATTCCTCTAAGCACACTGGGCAAGGAGTCCACGTCTGGTTTCCCCCATCACCCATAGGGAGACTTCCCCAGGGTTATAATAATTTGCATACAAAGAGAGAAGCGCCCAACATCGCCGCCACTATAATAAAGTTATTAACCCCTAAACCTAAGTCTAACCCTACCCCCCCTAACTTAAATATAATTTAAATAAATCTAAATAAAATTACTACAATTAACTAAATTATTCCTATTTAAAACTAAATACTTACCTGTAAAATAAACCCTAAGATAGCTACAATATAAATAATAATTACATTGTAGCTAGCTTAGGGTTTATTTTTATTTTACAGGCAAGTTTGTATTTATTTTAACTAGGTACAATAGTTATTTAATAGTTATTAACTATTTAATAATTACCTAGTTAAAATAAAGACAAATGTACCTGTAAAATAAAACCTAACCTAAGTTACAATTACACCTAACACTACACTACAATTAAATTAATTACCTAAAAGCCAGATCTCTAGTGGGACTGTAAGTCTTACTGTGCACATCTACTCCCTTTCATCAAAAGGACCTAGAGATATTCATTTTCCCTGAATTTTGAGAGACCTCTTCCTGGTGAGACGCTGGCCCTGTGCTACCTATTGCCAGCTACCTTGCAGTGATAGGCTGCTGTGCAGCTCAGGTGCCCCTGAATAATATCCTCGGGGTGTAGTGTAATTGAAATTTAACATTAACAAAAGCTGCTGCGCCAGCTCAGGTGTCTCTGCAATTTTTAAATAATTCAGCGTGTAGTGTCTTTATATAACTTCTACTTTTTTTCCAACAGAACGTGTGGTCCTCCTCTATTTAGATCTCAAGTTAGCCCCACACACTTGCCTGTGCTACAGCACTCAACCCATTACTAGCGGGCGCTGCCTAAACTAGATACTCATAGCACACACTCCTCTTCTTCCCAGCTACCAAGCTAATCTAGAAATCCCACTGTAACTTCCCTGGAAACATCAATATAGTCATCTACTTTACCATACCCCCATATTAGATAACACAACATAGTGATTATTAGTACAGTTAGGACTTACCTAGTCTATAAGGATCTATTGATTCCTATATTTGTTAAACCCATATTAGCTAGTCCCCTGCACACTTTATATTGTGCACTCTGATAGTCCATGCTTTAGCTTACCCTAATTAGTGCTGGTAGATTCCTATACTACCTCACCTCTATTATATCACATAGACTTTCCAATCCCATAACTACCATACCAACCCTTGGTAATTGGCTCACTTAACTAAGCAGTAATATTAACCTGTTACCTAGTCTTAACCTTCATCTATAAAGGTGTTGTAGCTGGATTTTAGTGTGTTACTGGCCTCTGCAAAATTACTCAAACAAACTTTACTGTCTGTGGCCACACTTCTTTAGTTTTTGCTGCGGGAGGATCACCAGCTGGCCCACCCTTTCCGACTCAGCTAGTCTGAGTTGTTCACTTCCACCTCCCTTTTTCCCTTCCTTCGGGTCGTATCCACAGCTCCTGGGCCAGCTGGAGGTGTGTGGGTTTTTGGGATCAAGTTGCTCAACCTGTGCTGGGGGGTTCTGGAGGGCTCCTGCCTTTGCGTAGCGACTTTCTTTGCTCCCTCTGTTGTAGGAAGTGTCTTGGTCTGGTTTGGACCATAAACATGCGGGGGTAGGAGCCAGATGGAACTTCTAGGCCTCACTCCTTAGGTACATACTTATTCTCGTTTGTAAGTGTAACTAATGTATATAAATGCTACATAACTAAATCTGACAGCCTAACTTAGCCACATACTGCCTGGTCTGTTTAATATTTTGCTTCTAGGATTGTTCTTTGGCTGACCTGATGGTCGCCCATCCATAGCGAAAATGCCTCACACTGCTAGGCGACAGCCTAAAACCCCAGGCCCAACTAAGAAAACAGTCTTAGACCACTTTACTCAGCCAGCTAGGAGACCTGAAGAGGATTCACATGATGACCTTAGTGAACCAGATTCGGTTGAAGAGAGATCCCAGCCTGATGTTACCCCACTTTCCAGATCCCAACACTATATCACAGAAGAAACTCTTAAAAAAATGTTCACGCAGCAAACGCGCTCCATTACAAAGGAAATCCAAAGGAGCCATGCTGAGCTCAAGAAAGATATTGGAGAAATTGGGGACAGAGTAGACTCTCTAGAAAGACGACAAGATGATATCACCACGGATCATACAAATTTACTAGCATACTCAGAATCGCTGGCTGATCAGTTGAGCCAACTTGAATTCAAACTGGCGGATTTTGAAGATCGCGCCCGGCGAAATAATATTAGATTCCGGGGCATTCCGGAAGATGTTTCATCCGCGGACCTGCAGAGCTACCTGTCAGAACTTTTCAATAATTTGTTGGATTCCACTGAAGGCATGACCACCACAATGGAGAGACCCATAGAGCTCTAAGGCCAAGATCTGTCTCGCAAGACAAACCCAGAGACGTCATTGTCTGCTTTCACAGCTTCCTTTTTAAAGATAAGCTCATGCAGGCCGCCTTCCGTAAGCCACCACTGGCAGAGAAATTCCAAAATCTTCAATTATTACCTGATCTATCGGCTCATACTTTGCAAAGTCGCAGACTGTACCAGCCAATCACCTCTGAGTTGAGAAGGGTGGGTCTTAAATACCGATGGGGCTATCCAGCTAAGCTAATTATCACCAAGGAAAACCAAACTCATATTGTATCCTCACTAGCTCAAGGTTCAACTCTACTAGCACAATGGGGTCTCACAAAAGGCAGTACAACAGAACCGGCTCCTGTCAAGGCAAGACTGAGAGCTACGGCACCCGACTGGCCTCCCAAGGATCAGCGGGCTAAAAGACTGAAAACCCAAGCAATACAAGATTCTCAAGAACCTCCAGAGGCTCTTTCTTTACCATCGGAAAGTACCGGCTAGTAATGTTGTCCATTATTTGAATATCTGTTTCTTTTTTGCTCTCTCCCCCCAGCGCATTCAGAGAAGGAAACCTCTGGTATAAGTGGTGTCCAATTAGACCTACATAACACCTGATCTCAACCTCCTGTTGTTTCCAGGTTAATAATAGGCTGATGTTGATGTTTCTAGGTACCTTATTTTGTGTTGTTGACTTCTTTATAATAGGATATGTTTCACCAAAATGTTACAGGGGGCCACCCTAACACAGGTTGAGCATCTACACCCCGCTGGGGTGAAAAACTGTTAATGATGACGATAAAGTTATTGCTGTTACAATTGAGTTAGTTAATGTTTTATTTCCGTTGCTTATGTTTATTTATTGCATCACCAGGGCACTACTACTTGGATGCCTCCATACAGTAGAGACACACGAACACTATACTAATTCATTAGGACACCATTAGTTAGATGCCTCCTTACTGCAGACACATACGAGACTTATTCTATCAATATATGGAGTGGGGCCAGATAACCCGTCCCCTTTTCATATAGCTCCCCCCCCCATATAGGTAGCCCACACCAGGGTTCCAACTATGTGGACTATTTCCACCCCAAAACCCAACACAGCACTTAGCAATATAAAATTTAATTCGAAATTCCTACATAACTGTACTCCCACTCTTCCCTCCCCTTACCTTTCCTCCACATAACAATGGCAAACCGACTTAGACTCCTTACCCATAATGCGAGAGGCCTTAACTCTCCCCACAAACGGAGTCTTTTGGTCAGGGAACTTCAACATCATAATCCTGATGTTGTCTTCATACAAGAGACTCATTGGAAATTAGATTCCCCTCAACGCTTTCAATCCCGTTCCTACTGGATACCTGACCATTCTCCTTTTACTAAAAAAGCTAGAGGCACGGCCATACTTCTGCACCATAGAGTGGCTTACGAACCCATTCAGGTTCTTAGAGACCCGCAGGCCAGGTACACCATTTTGATCTGTAAGCTAAATCACGTACTACATACACTAGTATCCATCTATCTTCCTAATTCTCACCAACCCGTCAATTAGTTGACCAGTACAAACAGGGACGAGTCATTTTGGCGGGCGACTTCAACATGACTTGGGATCCCTCCTTAGACCGTAAAACTAAGACTCCCGACAGGACCAACCCCCAGGCAAGTAGCATCTCCGCTAGGTTCCGGAGTGTAATGTCTCACTATGGTTATTTTGACGTGTGGAGATCCTTGCATACAAGAGAAAGAGACTATACCCATTACTCACATCCCCACAAGATTTACTCTCGACTTGACTACATGTTTTGTCAAGCGGAGACCTTGGACTCCGTTATTCGGTCAGAGATTGCTATAAGCTCCTGGTCGGATCATGACTTACTGCTAACCGACTTGCACCCCTCGGACAAGCCATTTCCTCAGGCAGATTGGAGACTCCCACGCCATATCCTGACTGATATCGCCTTTAGAGAGGAACTGAGACGCGACTTATCAGAATTGCTCAGACAAAATGATAATGGGCAGACCTCAGACGATATCTTATGGGGCGCCATCAAAGCAATGGCTCGAGGACTCATAATCCGCAAACAGAGCCATCTGAGGAAGCAGGCCGGCCTAACACTTGAGCAGGTGCATACCAAACTTAGACATCTGGAAACATGCAACCGGGCCTCTATCTCAGCAGACCTGACAAAGCAGATAGGAGTGGTTCGGGACCATATCAATCAATTAGAATTAAAGCGAATTCAATGCGCCCTTTCTAAGTTAAAACAACTATTTTACCATAAGGGAAACAAGGCTGACACGCTTCTAGCCAACAAACTACGGAACAAGCATAGTGCAACCCGCATATCGCAAATCCTTCATAATAATAGGCTACACAACAAACCATCCTTAATAGGAGAAAGCTTTGCAGATTTTTACTCCAAATTATACAACATTGGCACTGCGGAAACCTCTAAACCGTCCCCCATGTCCGAAATTAAAAAGTACTTGTCCACTTTGAATCTGCCCACGCTCAATACAGAGCACCAAACCGCACTCACCATGCCAATCTCGTTATTTGAAATTAAGCAAACCATCAAGCGCCTGAAGCCTTTTAAGGCTCCCGGCCCTGATGGATTCCCTGCCCAGTATTACAAACAGTATACCCATGAATTAGCTCCGTATCTACTCAGATTTTTTGACTTTGCAAGCAGAGAAGGATCTCTCAAAGCAGAATTCCTACAAGTTGCTATTGTCACGATACCCAAACCGGGCAAAGACCCATCCCTCTGTCTAAATTATAGACTGATTTCCTTGATCAACATGGATATCAAGATCTATTCCAAGATTCTAGCGACCCGTATCAGTAAACTACTACCAGATCTCATTAGCCCTGATCAGGTAGGGTTTATCTACAACAGAGAGGGTCCGGATAACACCAGACGTCTCATTAACATCATAAGCGAGTCAACCAGGATGAAAAAGCCTTTCTCAGTTATCTCTCTAGATGCTGAGAAGGCTTTTGATCGAGTTCGATGGGAATACCTTTGGGAAACGCTCCAAGCTTTCAATTTCCCACCCGAAACCTGTGCAGCTATTAAAGCTTTGTATTCGGCCCCAACGGCATATGTTAGAGGCTTAGGATTTCGGACCCCGCCGTTTAGCATATCCAACGGCACTAGACAGGGGTGTCCACTTCACCCCTGCTGTTCGCCCTAGCGATTGAACCCCTGGCTACTACAATCCGTTCGGACACGTCCCTCCCAGGGATTAGACTCTCAGGCACATTACATAAAATAGCACTGATTGCTTGGGGTCATTTCCAATATTGGGTAAAAATCACGTTTAAGGTTGAAATAGAGCTCACTACGGCTGAGATCTACCTCTTCAAGTGGGGAGATACACACCAACGGCATCATAGGATACTTACGATATGCACCATACTAGCAAGACACTGTATTCTAACACGGTGGATATCTAAACATCCCCCAACAATAGCACAATTTAAACACTTTCTGATAAAACAACTTTATATAGAACAATATGACGTGAGGTTGGATGTGACCCGACGATTGAGGCCCTTCTGGAAAAAGTGGTGCCCTCTTATTAATATGTTCAACATAGATCTGAAACAGCAGATCATGAGACCAATTCTTCAGTCTGAGGTAATGCCCCAGCTTAATCTTAACTTTAATCTCAGTGAGACTGACCACTCTTTAGAAGACCAAAGGGATACCCTTAATAATACCAAATACCCGACTGAGGAAATGCTTTTCTAGGCAACGGGACCCAATCTACCCCCCTCCCTTTTTTTTTTTTTTTTTTTTTTTTTAACTCTTCTGTCTTTTCCTCCTTCCCTTCCCCCGCTCCCCTCCCCCGCCTCGAACCCCATCCTATTATTACAATGTTAGTATGTTATAGTTACTGTTATTGTTGTATGTAATGTTATACAGTTATTTATAAAGTGGAGACAGATGTGGCATACAAAGCTTGCTGGACGGACTCTACTGCGCTACTGAGTCGCAGGTCACAACTTGTAAAGATGCTATTTAGCCCTCACTTCTTATGGACTAATCTGGACACTTGGCATTGACAGGCCATCTGCAGTGTTGTAATCAATATATGGATGCACAATACTCTTGTAATTTCTATGTTATCCATTGTAATGCCTGATTTTCTGTTGTGTCATATTTGTTTCCAGTAATAAAAAAAGAATTAAAAAAAAAAAAAAAAATAGCACTGTTTGCGGACGATGTCACTGTGTTCACTGCAGACCCTGCCAGAGCCATCCCTAGACTGATGGAGATTCTGAAGATATTCGGAAATCTTTCCTTCTACAGGCTTAATTCGCACAAAACCGAAATCTTTTGGTGGGGATTCCCACAACCCTATATTCGGGAGTTGAAAGACAAATACAATTTCAAGTGGCTGACTGAGCGAATTACCCATTTAGGAGTAAAGCTGTCTTCCAGTGCCCAACAAATAATAAAGGACAATTACTCCCCCCTATTAACAGTACTGCACAACCTGAAAAACACATGGGACCATAAGTCCATTTCATGGATGGGAAGAATAGCGTCGCTTAAAATGTCCTTCCTCCCTAAGTTAACATATTTATTCCGCTGTTTACCAATAAAAGTCCCTATGCATCTCCTCCTCCAATTTCAGAGTGAGATCACAAAGTTTATCTGGCAAGGCAAGACCCCCAGAATAGCTCATAAGACCTTGCAATTCCCTGTCCCCTTAGGTGGACTCGCATCACCGGCGGTAGTGAAATATTACGAAGGAGCCATGTTAACGCATATCTCCCAATGGGGAGTATTCCAGTCTTGCGATAGATAGAGAGAACTTGAACAAGCATCACTGCCACCCAATGTTCTCCTCCGAGATGTTATATGGATTCCACCACATAATCGCAGAACACTGGGCATTAGTAATCTGGTCATTCTAGAGTGCCTATCGGTCTGGGATAGGCTTAGACACCATCAACTCATTGCTCCCCATCCTTCCCCTATAACTTCGGTGGCTGGACTATTTATGAGCTTGCCTGATACTCATCCAAACATGTGGGCTAGGCTAGGGGTTACTAAAGTCTCAGACTTTTGGTCTACCACACAGTCCGACGAATTTATAACGTTAGAGCAGTTGGGCCAGCAAGTAGCCATTCCTAAGTTCCTCACGTTCGAGATCACTAGGATACAGAGCTTCTTAAAAAGCTGGAACTTTTTCCCGTCCGCCTCCCGCCCTCCCACTCCTTGGGAATCTACCTGGCAAGGAGGGCGCAGACTCATCAGGCCACTATCAATACACTATGCTCTACTAGACAGCACCTCCCCGCCTACTCTGGCTCCACATCTTTCAAGATGGGATGTCCTCCTGGACACTGAAACCTCTATTGACTCTTGGCAAAGAGCTATCCAGCTGACTAAAAAGACTTTACATTGCGTAACAATGTTCGAGACGTACTACAAAGTTCTCTCACACTGGTACTTTGTTCCTACTCGTCTGTCCAAAATGTTCCCAGGAACATCCCCACTATGCTGGAGAGGCTGTGGCCTTCATGGTAGCTTGCTACATATATGGTGGGAGTGCCCCATTATTAGACCCTTGTGGGAAAGAGCAATATGTACCCTTTCTGCTTATGGCTTCAGAGTCTCTGCTGGTCCAGCGATTACTCTCCTTCACCTAGGCCTTCACGCCCTTCCCAAACACCAAGGACTCTTTGGTATCTATCTTTTGGCCTCAGTCAAAACTAACATAGCCCGGGCTTGGAAAAGAGATGCTTCCCCCAGTTGGCAAGATATTACCCATACAATGGCCTATTTGTACACTATGGAAAAGGCGATATACTTTGAACTTAACACAGTGGCGTCACTAGGGTTGGTGTCACCCGGTGCAGTAAGTTATGGTGTCACCCCCCCCCCCCCCCCCCAGAAAGCAGACACACACAAAAACACAGGCACACACACATACAAACACTCATACACACTTAAAAAAAGACTCGGATTAACACACACAAACACTCGGAAACACACTCAGACACACACACAGTCACACACAAAAACACTGAGACACACACACACACACACAAAAACTCAGACACACACTTACAAAATATGTAAACTGCACTGCATTCATTATAAAGCGCATGCCTAGAGCTGCTCCCTGGCTCAGCAGAGCATCAAATGAAAGATAAACAGAGCACTCTAGAAAATAAATCACTAAGGAAAAGGTTTAGGCGCAAACTATGAAAATTCTGCTCTCTGACTCTGTTCCAAGCCTGTCAGTGCACAGCCCCGGGCCGCGTGCCTACCGCTTCTTATGGCCAATCACCTCTGCACTCTGCCCACCCCCAGACCCCCACCCGCCCTCCTACCTGTTCAGTGTGCACTTAGTGTACCGTAACCGTAATGGTCTGGTGGGCATCATACGTAGCTCCTTCACTTTAAAGACAGTGTCAAACAGTCATGCGGTCAGGTGCCAGGCATCCCCTCATGATTTGCCAGTTCCCGTTTAGAGAGACAGCACAGCAGTGAATGACTCCACTGCTCCACATGTCACTGAGCAGTGAGCACAGATAGGCAGGCAGGTTTAGGCTAGCAGCGCAACTTTGCAAGCCCCACGGCATGCCCACAACATTCATAGCGAAATTGGGCAGGGGAGAAGCAAAGTACAAACAAGCAAAAGCAGCCGGGAAAACTATTTGTTGAAATTGCAGCACTGGCTCAAGGGGCAAAAAAATTGTGTGTCTACAACTTCCCCAGTCCCACCAATGTTCACAAATGCCAGCCCCTCTAATAAAAAAAAAATCTATGCATCTCAACATTGTATTTCTTTGAATTTCAATAAAATTTAAAAAAAAAAAAAAAAAAAAAAAATTTTTTTTTTTTTTTTTTTGGTGTCACCCCCTGGAGGGTGTCACCCGGGTGCGGCCCGCCCCCCCCGCCCCCCCCTAGTGACGCCACTGACTTAACAAATCTGACCTGTTCGAGATGGCTTGGGCTGATTGGAAAAATAACCATGATACTTTGTGGCACCCACAGGTTTTGACAAATGACGCCCCAACTGACAGTTAATGGCCTGACCACTCTCCCTATCGGATAACATATACAGTCACCTGGAAGTCCTGACTGTAACATACTTTTCCCCCCCCCCTATTCCACACATATGAGCCCCCCTCCTACCCCTACCCCCCCCTTTTCTCTTTTATTCTTTTTTTTTTCTTCCCTCTACATCCGAAATATCCAAGCTGAAGTGCTCCACTGCACTACCACTGACCCGCTCACCCAAACAAGTAATAACATGTAAACTGACTTTATACAGGGTGAAGACAACCTGATGTATCTGAATCCGAAAGGATTTGTATTGTTTTTCTTGTTTGTGTCATTTGCTATTTTTCTCAAATGTGCAGAATTTTCTTTTCTTTGTGTGTAGGGTCAGCCGACCCATTACTCTATTTGTTTTTAACGCTGAATAGGGGGTCCTGCGAGTCCCCAATTGCTATGTTATGGATTTGCAAAACTTTGAATAAAAAAAAAAAAAAAAAAGAATATAAAGTTACCACAAAGATACTCATAAATAATGATTGTCAGCCAACAGTTAAATAAACTAAGCCCTTACAATCAGAGGGCTAAATTAAGCTTATAATTATAATTAAGATGTAACTATAAGGCTGAAATAAGTAAACTAGTATTAAACCATAGTAAGCAGTTTAAAAAGGACAACAAGGAGAGACAAAGCTACTCCTGTCGGACCCCTGACGCGCGTTTCACAAAGAACGCTTCCTCAGAGGAGGTTTGTCTCTCGTTGTTGTGCTTTTTAAACTGCTTACCATGGTTTAATACTAGTTTACTGGCATACTATTACTACTTATTTCAGCCTTACAGTTACATCTAAATTATAGTTATAAGCTTAATTTAGCCCTCAGATTGTAAGGGCTTAGTTTATTTAACGCTATATTTAACTGTTGGCTGACAATCATCATTTATGAGTATCTTTGTGGTAACTTTATATTCCTAACCTACTGGTTCAAGTGTTTTTAAATTTAGCTTAAGCTATTGTATGAGTGATTATTCCTGGCTGTGACTTAGAATTTTTAAATAAAGTTAGTAATGTGTGAATGAAATGGAACAATGATGGAATAATATTTTTGTACTCAATTTAACAGTCTTTGCTGAGTTAACAGATACTTTATATCGTAGAGCTAATCCTTCTATACTCAATTGTGCATCTCCTTGCAATTAGTTTAGCTAGTTGTCATGTTCTGGTTGTTTAGACTCTACGACAGGTAATAACTCTAGTGGTATTTTACAATTACTAATTTACTATATAAGGAAAATTATACTAAGAAATTACCTGCCATTATATAACTGAGCCACCCCCAATCCCTTCCTTTGTGTTCTAAAGTAGTACGACTAGTAAGTGTAATGCTCGTGGGATATTCCACTATCAGACTGAACTTGGCCAGTAGTCTTCTTATCCCGGTGTCAAGCCGGAATGATAGGGAATATCCCAGAGCAGAGAAAGTTTGCAGGATGAGGTAAGCGGTACTCACTATAGGCAGGATAGTCTTTGGTGGCAACAGGCAGAGAATCAGCAGTTAGGTAGTTCAAGGGTAAACCTGAAGCCAAACAGGATAGCCTTTGACAGCAACAGATAGAGAAACCAGCGGTAAGGCAGTTCAAGGGTAAACCACTGGAATGGTCAGGTAGGCAGAGTTTGACAACAGTAAGGCAGTCCAAAGGTAAACCACTAGAATGGTCAGGCAGTCAGGGTTTGGCAACAGTAAGGCAGTCCAAAGGATCAAGGTTCATGGGATAAACAGGTAGCATGGTCAGACAGGCAATGTTCAGCAACTGTATGGCAATCCAGTACTTTAGGGGTTAAGCAAGCAGAGTAGTCAGACAGGCAGAGTTCATTAACAGTGAGGCAATCCAGTACTTTAAGGGTTAAGCAAGCAGAGTAGTCAGACAGGCAGAGTTCATTAACGATATAGCAATCCAGAATACAGTAATATATCACACCCAGGAGTACACAAAGTAACACCTATACTTGGGCAGTGATAGATAGAAAGTTAGCAACTTACATAGGCGCAGGATTCGCGCCACAAGAGATCCTGACCGACTTCAGAGAGAGAGGAGCGTGCAGCGGTGACGTCAGTGCTGCACGCAACAGGAGCCGACACATCCCTTGACAATGAGCAGAGTAGCAACAGCTAGAGCGGGAGCCGACACAACGTCCCTAGCAACAGCTAGAGCGGCACGGCGTGACAGTAAGGATACCCACATCACAAAGTAGAACGACTAGTAATTATACCCACATCACAAATGTAGAACGGCTAGTAATGATATCCACGTCACAAACGTAGCCCGACTAGTAATGATACCCACGTCACAAACGTAGAATGACTAGTAATGATACCCACGTCACAAACGTAGAATGACTAATAATGATACCCACGTCACAAACGTAGAACAACTAGTAATGATACTCACGTCACAAACGTAGAACGACTAGTAATAATACCCACGTCACAAACGTAGAACAACTAGTAATTATACTCACGTCACAAACGTAGAAAGACTAGTAATGATACTCACGTCACAAACGTAGAACGACTAGTAATGATACTCACGTCACAAACGTAGAATGACTAGTAATGATACCCACATCACAAACGTAGAACAACTAGTAATTATACTCACGTCACAAACGTAGAACGACTAGTAATGATACTCACGTCACAAATGTAGAACGACTAGTAATGATACTCACGTCACAAACGTAGAACGACTAGTAATGATACCCACGTCACAAACGTAGAACGACTAGTAATGATACTCACGTAACAAACGTAGCACGACTAGTAATGATACTCACGTAACAAACGTAGCACGACTAGTAATGATACTCACGTCACAAACGTAGAACGACTAGTAATGATACTCACGTCACAAACGTAGAACGACTAGTAATGATACTCACGTCACAAACGTAGAACGACTAGTAATGATACCCACGTCACAAACGTAGCACGACTAGTAATGATACTCACGTAACAAATGTAGCACGACTAGTAATGATACTCATGTCACAAACGTAGAACGACTAGTAATGATACTCACTTTACAAAAACTTTAAAAAAATTACTATAAAACCGTCCAGTTTGACATATGCACAAAAGAAAAGCGCAGACAAAACATTAAAATTAATAACCACATTGATCTGGATTTTTAATTTAACCCTTTCATGCCGTGTTTAATCTGTCTACAACAGAACAACTTTCCAATATAAACAAATTGAAATCACATGATCGTGCATGCGATCGTGAGATTTCAATGATAGGAACGGGTCAGGGGGGCGAGCCAACAACGTTAGGCACGCCCACCATGGCCTGATCCCATTCAGTAAGAGCCGTTGGCTTTAGTACAGCCAAGCGGCTAGGACATTCCATGCCGTCCAAACGGCGCTAAAGCCCAGCGCAGTTAGGATGGCATGGAATGTCCTAACGTCAGGAGAAGGTTAATACTAAATATATTTTAAATGTAATACTAAATATAATTCTATAGTAAAACCACTAAACCATTACAACTAAGTTAAGTAAAATATACAATATAAAGGATATAAAGGGTCTCCATTATCTCCAAAGAATGTATTAGGAACACACACACACATATATATACCACAATCCCAATTTGTGCAACACTGCTAACTAAATAAAATAATTACAGAATTTTATCCCAGGAATTCTCTGTGTGCTTTCTCGCTTTGTCCAAAATCAGACATCTTTCAGCAGTAGCAGGATAAGAAGAGAGAGAGAAAAACTAGTTTGCTTTTCCAATTTTATGCTTAATTCTAAAGGGTTTGGCCTTATATTATATATAGTATTATTATTATTATTATTATTATATGTCAGTAAAAGGTTAATTGGGAGTATCTTTAACACCTAGCCTAAGGAATTTTAAGAACAGCTATGTTAATATTCCAGGGAAAAAATCTGTAAGCTATGTCACCACATCCTTCCAACAGTGATCTAGAAACATACGTATGACATCAACAATGATCTAGAAACATACGTATGACTGAATTTATGCCCTTGACAGTGATACAGAACTGTATGTATGCCCTTGACATTAATCTACAACTGTATGTATGCCCTTGACAGTGATCTACAACTGTATGTATGCCCTTAACAGTGATATAGAAATGTATGTATGCCCTTAACAGTGATATAGAAATGTATGTATGCCCTTAACAGTGATATAGAAATGTATGTATGCCCTTGACAGTGATATAGAACTGTATGTATGCCCTTGACAGTGATCTAGAACTGTATGTATGCCCTTGACAGTGATCTACAAATGTATGTATGCCCTTGACAGTGATATAGAACTGTATGTATGCCCTTGACAGTGATATAGAACTGTATGTATGCCCTTGACAGTGATCTACAACTGTATGTATGCCCTTGACAGTGATCTAGAACTGTATGTATGCCCTTGACAGTGATCTAGAACTGTATGTATGCCCTTGACAGTTATATAGAAATGTATGTATGCCCTTGACAGTGATATAGAACTGTATGTATGTCCTTGACAGTGATCTAGAACTGTATGTATGCCATTGACCGTGATCTATATCACTGTCAAGGGCATACATACAGTTATATATCACTGTCAAGAACATACATACAGTTCTAGATCACTGTAAAGTGCATACATACGGTTCTAGATCACTGTCAAGGGCATGCATACAGTTCTGAATTACTGTTAAGAGCATACATACAGTTCTCGATCATTATCAAGGGCATATGTACAGTTCTATATCACTGTCAAGGGCATACATACAATTATATATCGCTGTCAAGGGCATACATACAGTTCTAGAGCACTGTCAATGGCATAAATTCAGTTCTATATCACTGTCAAGGGCATACATACAGTTATATAACTGAATTTATGCCATTGACAGTGCTCTAGAACTGTATGTATGCCCTTGACAGTGATATATAACTGTATGTATGCCCTTGACAGTGATATAGAACTGTACATATGCCCTTGATAATGATCGAGAACTGTATGTATGCCCTTAACAGTGATACAGAACTGTATGTATGCCTGTGACAGTGATCTAGAACTGTATGTATGCCCTTGACAGTAATCTAGAACTGTATGTATGCCCTTGATAATGATCTAGAACTGTATGTATGCCCTTGACAGTAATTTTGAACTGTATGTATGCCCTTGACAGTGATCTAGAACTGTATGTATGCCCTTGATAATGATCTAGAACTGTATGTATGCCCTTGACAGTAATTTTGAACTGTATGTATGGGTGATCTTGTGTATTTCCTTGCTGCGTGACACGTGCTTCAGATTTCTATAACTAACCATGACACAGCACATTCTCTGCTAAATATAGATGTGTGACGCAATGCACTACACACACCTGCAGATTATATGAAATATAATTTAACTGTCAGTAATTTCCAGGCTCTTCGTGAGTAGAATATACTGAATCATCTCAAAGGTCTCACGAGCAGAACCTGTTATACCTGAAGCTCCCCTCACCCTCTCCAGCCTCTCCTACCCCTATGTGAGTCTATGCAGCCGATTCACTAAAGCTCCCCTCCCCCTCTCCAGCCTCTCCTACCCCTATGTAAGTCTATGCAGCTGATTCACTAAAGCTCCCTCACCCTCTCCAGCCTCTCCTACCCCTATGTAAGTCTATACAGCTGATTCACTAAAGCTCACCTCACCCTCTCCAGCCTCTCCTACCCCTATGTAAGTCTATACAGCTGATTCACTAAAGCTCCCTCCCCCTCTCCAGCCTCTCCTACCCCTATGTAAGTCTATGTAACTGATTCACTAAAGCTCCCTCCCCCTCTCCAGCCTCTCCTACCCCTATGTAAGTCTATGTAACTGATTCACTAAAGCTCCCTCACCCTCTCCAGCCTCTCCTACCCCTATGTAAGTCTATACAGCCGATTCACTAAAGCTCCCCCACCCTCTCCAGCCTCTCCTACCCCTATGTAAGTCTATACAGCTGATTCACTAAAGCTCCCCCCACCCTCTCCAGCCTCTCCTACCCCTATGTAAGTCTATACAGCTGATTCACTAAAGCTCACCTCACCCTCTCCAGCCTCTCCTACCCCTATGTAAGACTATACAGCTGATTCACTAAAGCTCCCTCACCCTCTCCAGCCTCTCCTACCCCTATGTAAGTCTATACAGCTGATTCACTAAAGCTCACCTCACCCTCTCCAGCCTCTCCTACCCCTATGTAAGACTATACAGCTGATTCACTAAAGCTCACCTCACCCTCTCCAGCCTCTCCTACCCCTATGTAAGTCTATGTAACTGATTCACTAAAGCTCCCTCCCCCTCTCCAGCCTCTCCTACCCCTATGTAAGACTATACAGCTGATTCACTAAAGCTCCCTCTCCCTCTCCAGCCTCTCCTACCCCTATGTAAGTCTATACAGCTGATTCACTAAAGCTCCCCTCACCCTCTCCAGCCTCTCCTACCCCTATGTAAGTCTATACAGCTGATTCACTAAAGCTCCCCTCACCCTCTCCAGCCTCTCCTACCCCTATGTAAGTCTATACAGCCGATTCACTAAAGCTCCCTCACCCTCTCCAGCCTCTCCTACCCCTATGTAAGACTATACAGCTGATTCACTAAAGCTCCCTCACCCTCTCCAGCCTCTCCTACCCCTATGTAAGACTATACAGCTGATTCACTAAAGCTCCCTCACCCTCTCCAGCCTCTCCTACCCCTATGTAAGTCTATACAGCTGATTCACTAAAGCTCCCTCACCCTCTCCAGCCTCTCCTACCCCTATGTAAGACTATACAGCTGATTCACTAAAGCTCCCTCACCCTCTCCAGCCTCTCCTACCCCTATGTAAGTCTATACAGCTGATTCACTAAAGCTCCCTCCCCCTCTCCAGCCTCTCCTACCCCTATGTAAGTCTATACAGCTGATTCACTAAAGCTCACCTCACCCTCTCCAGCCTCTCCTACCCCTATGTAAGACTATACAGCTGATTCACTAAAGCTCCCTCCCCCCTCTCCAGCCTCTCCTACCCCTATGTAAGACTATACAGCTGATTCACTAAAGCTCCCCTCACCCACTCCAGCCTCTCCTACCCCCTATGTAAGTCTATACAGCTGATTCACTAAAGCTCCCTCACCCTCTCCAGCCTCTCCTACCCCTATGTAAGACTATACAGCTGATTCACTAAAGCTCCCTCACCCTCTCCAGCCTCTCCTACCCCTATGTAAGTCTATACAGCTGATTCACTAAAGCTCCCTCACCCTCTCCAGCCTCTCCTACCCCTATGTAAGTCTATACAGCTGATTCACTAAAGCTCCCTCACCCTCTCCAGCCTCTCCTACCCCTATGTAAGACTATACAGCTGATTCACTAAAGCTCCCTCACCCTCTCCAGCCTCTCCTACCCCTATGTAAGTCTATACAGCTGATTCACTAAAGCTCACCTCACCCTCTCCAGCCTCTCCTACAACTATGTAAGTCTATACAGCTGATTCACTAAAGCTCACCTCACCCTCTCCAGCCTCTCCTACCCCTATGTAAGTCTATACAGCCGATTCACTAAAGCTCCCTCACCCTCTCCAGCCTCTCCTACCCCTATGTAAGTCTATACAGCTGATTCACTAAAGCTCCATCCCCCTCTCCAGCCTCTCCTACCCCTATGTAAGTCTATACAGCTGATTCACTAAAGCTCCCTCCCCCTCTCCAGCCTCTCCCTACCCCTATGTAAGTCTATACAGCTGATTCACTAAAGCTCCCTCCCCCTCTCCAGCCTCTCCTACCCCTATGTAAGTCTATACAGCTGATTCACTAAAGCTCCCCTCACCCTCTCCAGCCTCTCCTACCCCCTATGTAAGGTCTATACAGCTGATTCACTAAAGCTCCCTCCCCCTCTCCAGCCTCTCCTACCCCTATGTAAGTCTATACAGCTGATTCACTAAAGCTCCCTCCCCCTCTCCAGCCTCTCCTACCCCTATGTAAGTCTATACAGCTGATTCACTAAAGCTCACCTCACCCTCTCCAGCCTCTCCTACCCCTATGTAAGTCTATACAGCTGATTCACTAAAGCTCCCCTCACCCTCTCCAGCCTCTCCTACCCCTATGTAAGTCTATACAGCTGATTCACTAAAGCTCCCTCACCCTCTCCAGCCTCTCCTACCCCTATGTAAGTCTATACAGCTGATTCACTAAAGCTCCCTCCCCCTCTCCAGCCTCTCCTACCCCTATGTAAGACTATACAGCTGATTCACTAAAGCTCCCTCACCCTCTCCAGCCTCTCCTACCCCTATGTAAGTCTATACAGCTGATTCACTAAAGCTCCCTCCCCCTCTCCAGCCTCTCCTACCCCTATGTAAGTCTATACAGCTGATTCACTAAAGCTCCCTCACCCTCTCCAGCCTCTCCTACCCCTATGTAAGTCTATACAGCTGATTCACTAAAGCTCACCTCACCCTCTCCAGCCTCTCCTACCCCTATGTAAGTCTATACAGCTGATTCACTAAAGCTCCCTCACCCCTCTCCAGCCTCTCCTACCCCTATGTAAGCTATACAGCTGATTCACTAAAGCTCCCCTCACCCTGCTCCAGCCTCTCCTACCCCTATGTAGTCTATACACGCTGATTCACTAAAGCTCCTCCCCCTCTCCAGCCTCTCCTACCCTCCTATGTAAGTCTATACAGCTGATTCACTAAAGCTCCCTCCCCTCTCCAGCCTCTCCTACCCTATGTTAAGTCTATACAGCCTGATTCACTAAAGCTCCCTCCCCCTCTCCAGCCTCTCCTACCCCTATGTAAGTCTATTAACAGTGATTCACTAAAGCTCCCTCACCCTCTCCAGCCTCTCCTACCCCTATGTAAGTCTATACAGCTGATTCACTAAAGCTCCCTCCCCTCTCCAGCCTCTCCTACCACCTATGTAAGTCCTATACAGCTGATTCACTAAAGCTCCCTCACCCTCTCCAGCCTCTCCTACCCCTATGTAAGTCCTATACAGCTGATTCACTAAAGCTCCCTCCCCCTCTCCAGCCTCTCCTACCCTATGTAAGTCTATACAGCTGATTCACTAAAGCTCCATCCCACCTCTCCAGCCTCTCCTACCCTATGTAAGTCTATGCAGCCTGATTCACTAAAGCTCACTCTCCACCTCTCCAGCCTCTCCTACCCTATGTAAGACCTATACAAGATATTCACTAAAGCTCACCTCACCCTAGTCCAGCCTCTCCTACCCCTATGTAAGACTCTACAGCTGATTCACTAAAGCACCCTCCCCCTCTCCAGCATCTCCTACCCCTATGTAAGTCTATACAGCTGATCAGTAAAGCTCCCTCACCTCTCCAGCCTCTCCTCCCCTATGTAAGTCTATGCAGCTGATTACTAAAGCTCCCCTCACCTATCAGCCTCTCCTACCCTATGTATGTCTATACAGCTGATTCACTAAAGTACTTCCTCTCCCAGCCTCTCCTACCCCTATGTAAGGTCTATACAAGCTGATTCACTAAGCTCACCTCCCCCTCTCCAGCCTCTCCTACCCCTATGTAAAGTCTATGCAGCCTGATTCACTAAAAGCTCCCTCCCCCTCTCCTGCTTCCTACCCTATGTATGACTATGTACAATGATTCCACTAAGCTCCCTCCCCTACTCCAGCCTCTCCTACCCCTATGTAAAGGTCTATACAGCTGATTCACTAACAGCTCCCTCCCCCTCTCCAAGCCTCGCCTAACCCCTATGTAAGTCTATACAGCTGAGTCAACTAAGCTCCTCCCCCTCTCCAGCCTCTCCTACCCCTAAGTAAGTCTATACAGCTGATTCACTAAAGCTCCCTCCCCCTCTCCAGGCCTCTCCTACCCCTAAGTAAGTCTATACAGCTGATTCACTATACAGCTGATTCACTAAAGCTCCCTCACCCTCTCCAGCCTCTCCTACCCCTATGTAAGTCTATACAGCTGATTCACTAAAGCTCCCCTCACCCTCTCCAGCCTCTCCTACCCCTATGTAAGACTATACAGCTGATTCACTAAAGCTCCCTCACCCTCTCCAGCCTCTCCTACCCCTATGTAAGTCTATACAGCTGATTCACTAAAGCTCCCCTCACCCTCTCCAGCCTCTCCTACCCCTATGTAAGTCTATGCAGCTGATTCACTAAAGCTCCCTCCCCCTCTCCAGCCTCTCCTACCCCTATGTAAGTCTATACAGCTGATTCACTAAAGCTCCCCTCACCCTCTCCAGCCTCTCCTACCCCTATGTAAGTCTATACAGCTGATTCACTAAAGCTCCCTCACCCTCTCCAGCCTCTCCTACCCCTATGTAAGTCTATACAGCTGATTCACTAAAGCTCCCTCCCCCTCTCCAGCCTCTCCTACCCCTATGTAAGTCTATACAGCTGATTCACTAAAGCTCCCTCACCCTCTCCAGCCTCTCCTACCCCTATGTCAGACTATACAGCTGATTCACTAAAGCTCCCTCACCCTCTCCAGCCTCTCCTACCCCTATGTAAGTCTATACAGCTGATTCACTAAAGCTCCCTCACCCTCTCCAGCCTCTCCTACCCCTATGTAAGTCTATACAGCTGATTCACTAAAGCTCCCTCACCCTCTCCAGCCTCTCCTACCCCTATGTAAGTCTATACAGCTGATTCACTAAAGCTCCCCTCACCCTCTCCAGCCTCTCCTACCCCTATGTAAGTCTATACAGCTGATTCACTAAAGCTCCCTCCCCCTCTCCAGCCTCTCCTACCCCTATGTAAGTCTATACAGCTGATTCACTAAAGCTCCATCCCCCTCTCCAGCCTCTCCTACCCCTATGTAAGTCTATACAGCTGATTCACTAAAGCTCCCTCCCCCTCTCCAGCCTCTCCTACCCCTATGTAAGTCTATACAGCTGATTCACTAAAGCTCCCTCCCCCTCTCCAGCCTCTCCTACCCCTATGTAAGTCTATGCAGCTGATTCACTAAAGCTCACCTCACCCTCTCCAGCCTCTCCTACCCCTATGTAAGTCTATACAGCTGATTCACTAAAGCTCACCTCACCCTCTCCAGCCTCTCCTACCCTATGTAAGTCTATACAGCTGATTCACTAAAGCTCACCTCACCCTCTCCAGCCTCTCCTACCCCTATGTAAGTCTATACAGCTGATTCACTAAAGCTCCCTCACCCTCTCCAGCCTCTCCTACCCCTATGTAAGTCTATACAGCTGATTCACTAAAGCTCCCTCACCCTCTCCAGCCTCTCCTAACCCTATGTAAGTCTATACAGCCTGATTCACTAAAGCTCCCTCACCCTCTCTCCAGCCTCTCCTACCCCTATGTAAGTCTATACTGCTGATTCACTAAAGCTCCCTCCCCCTCTCCAGCCTCTCCTACCCCTATGTGAGTCCTATACAGCTGATTCACTAAAGCTCCCTCACCCTCTCCAGCCTCTCCTACCCCTATGTAAGTCTATACAGCTGATTCACTAAAGCTCACCTCACCCTCTCCAGCCTCTCCTACTCCCTATGTAAGTCTATACAGCTGATTCACTAAAGCTCCCCTCACCCTCTCCAGCCTCTCCTACCCCTATGTAAGTCTATACAGCTGATTCACTAAAGCTCCCTCACCCTCTCCAGCCTCTCCTACCCCCTATGTAAGTCTATACAGCTGATTCACTAAAGCTCCCTCCCCCTCTCCAGCCTCTCCTACCCCTATGTAAGATCTATACAGCTGATTCACTAAAGCTCCCTCACCCTCTCCAGCCTCTCCTACCCCCTATGTAAGTCTATACAGCTGATTCACTAAAGCTCACCTCCCCCTCTCCAGCCTTCCTACTCCTATGTAAGACTATACAGCTGATTCACTAAAGCTCCCCTCACCCCTCTCCAGCCTCTCCTACCCCTATGTAAGTCTATACAGCTGATTCACTAAAGCTCCCTCACCCTCTCCAGCCTCTCCTACCCCTATGTAAGTCTATACAGCTGATTCACTAAAGCTCCCTCACCCTCTCCAGCCTCTCCTACCCCTATGTAAGTCTATACAGCTGATTCACTAAAGCTCCCTCACCCTCTCCAGCCTCTCCTACCCCTATGTAAGTCTATACAGCTGATTCACTAAAGCTCACCCACCTCTCCAGCCTCTCCTACCCCTATGTAAGTCTATACAGCTGATTCACTAAAGCTCCCTCACCCTCTCCAGCCTCTCCTACCCCTATGTAAGTCTATACAGCTGATTCACTAAAGCTCCCTCCCCCTCTCCAGCCTCTCCTACCCCTATGTAAGTCTATACAGCTGATTCACTAAAGCTCCCCTCACCCTCTCCAGCCTCTCCTACCCCTATGTAAGTCTATACAGCTGATTCACTAAAGCTCCCTCCCCCTCTCCAGCCTCTCCTACCCCTATGTAAGACTATACAGCTGATTCACTAAAGCTCCCCTCACCTCTCCAGCCTCTCCTACCCCTATGTAAGTCTATACAGCTGATTCACTAAAGCTCCCCTCACCCCTCTCCAGCCTCTCCTACCCCTATGTTAGTCTATACAGCTGATTCACTAAAGCTCCCTCCACCCTCTCCAGCCTCTCCTACCCCTATGTAAGTCTATACAGCTGATTCACTAAAGCTCCCTCCCCCCTCTCCAGCCTCTCCTACCCCTATGTAAGTCTATACCCTCTCCTACCCCTATGTAAGTCTATACAGCTGATTCACTAAAGCTCACCTCACCCTCTCCAGCCTCTCCTACCCCTATGTAAGTCTATACAGCTGATTCACTAAAGCTCCCCTCACCCTCTCCAGCCCTCTCCTACCCCTATGTAAGTCTATACAGCTGATTCACTAAAGCTCCCTCCCCCTCTCCAGCCTCTCCTACCCCTATGTAAGTCTATACAGCTGATTCACTAAAGCTCCCTCCCCCCTCCAGCCTCTCCTACCCTATGTAAGTCTATGCAGCTGATTCACTAAAGCTCCCTCAACCTCTCCAGCCTCTCCTACCCCTATGTAAGTCTATACAGCTGATTCACTAAAGCTCCCTCACCCTCTCCAGCCTCTCCTACCCCTATGTAAGTCTATGCAGCTGATTCACTAAAGCTCCCCCACCCTCTCCAGCCTCTCCTACCCCTATGTAAGTCTATACAGCTGATTCACTAAAGCTCCCTCCCCTCTCCAGCCTCTCCTACCCTATGTAAGTCTATACAGCTGATTCACTAAAGCTCCTCCCCCTCCCAGCCTCTCCTACCCCTATGTAAGTCTATACAGCCGATTCACTAAAGCTCCCTCCCCTCTCCAGCCTCTCCTACCCCTATGTAAGTCTATACAGCTGATTCACTAAAGCTCCCTCACCCTCTCCAGCCTCTCCTACCCCTATGTAAGTCTATACAGCTGATTCACTAAAGCTCACCTCGCCCTCTCCAGGCCCTTCCTACCCCTATGTAAGACTATACAGCTGATTCACTCTAAAGCTCCCTCACCCTCTCCCAGCCTCTTCCTACCCCTATGAAAGTCTATACAGCTGATTCACTAAGCTCCCCTCACCCTCTCCGCCTCTCCTAACCCTATGTAAGTCTATACAGCTGATTCACTAAAGCTCCCCTCACCCTCTCCAGCCTCTCCCTACCCTATGTAAGGTCTATACAGCTGATTCACTAAAGCTCACCTCACCCTCTCCAAGCCTCTCCCTACCCCCTATGTAAGTCTATACAGCTGATTCACTAAAGCTCCCTCCCCCTCTCCAGCCTCTCCCTACCCCTATGTAAGTCTATACAGCTGATTCACTAAAGCTCCCTCACCCTCTCCAGCTCTCCTACCCCTATGTAAGTCTATACAGTGATTCACTAACGCTCCCCTCACCCTCTCCAGCCTCTCCTACCCCTATGTAAGTCTATACAGCTGATTCACTAAAGCTCCCTCACCCTCTCCAGCCTCTCCTACCCCTATGTAAGTCTATACAGCTGATTCACTAAAGCTCCCCTCACCCTCTCCAGCCTCTCCTACCCCCTATGTAAGTCTATACAGCCTGATTCACCTAAAGCTCCCCTCACCCTCTCCAGCCTCTCCTACCCCTATGTAAGTCTATACAGCTGATTCACTAAAGCTCCCCACCCTCACCCTCTCCAGCCTCTCTACCCCTAGGTAAGTCTATTCAGCTGATTCACTTAAAGCTCCCTCACCCTCTCCAGCCTCTCCCTACCCCTATGTAAGTCTATACAGCTGATTCACTAAAGCTCCCCTCCCCCTCTCCAGCCTCTCCTACCCCTATGTAAGTCTATACAGCTGATTCACTAAAGCTCCCCTCCCCCTCTCCAGCCTCTCTACCCCTATGTAAGTCTACTACAGCTGATTCACTAAAGCTCCCCTCCCCCTCTCCAGCCTCTCCTACCCCTATGTAAGTCTATCCAGCTGATTCACTAAAGCTCCCTCCCCCTCCAGCCTCTCCTACCCCTATGTAAGTCTATACACTGATTCACTAAAGCTCACCCACCCTCTCCAGCCTCTCCTACCCCTATGTAAGTCTATACAGCTGATTCACTAAAGCTCCCTCACCCTCTCCAGCCTCTCCTACCCCTATGTAAGTCTACAGCTGATTCACTAAAGCTCCCCCCTCACCCTCTCCAGCCTCTCCTACCCCTATGTAAGTCTATACAGCTGATTCACTAAAGCTCCCTCACCCTCTCCAGCCTCTCCTACCCCTATGTAAGTCTATGCTGATTCACTAAAGCTCCCCTCACCCTCTCCAGCCTCTCCTACCCCTATGTAAGTCTATACAGCTGATTCACTAAAGCTCCCTCACCCTCTCCAGCCTCTCCTACCCTATGTAAGTCTATACAGCTGATTCACTAAAGCTCCCCCACCCTCTCCAGCCTCTCCTACCCCTATGTAAGTCTATACAGCTGATTCACTAAAGCTCCCTCACCCTCTCCAGCCTCTCCTACCCCTATGTAAGTCTATGCAACTGATTCACTAAAGCTCCCCCCCTCTCCAGCCTCTCCTACCCTATGTAAGTCTATACAGCTGATTCACTAAAGCTCCCTCACCCTCTCCAGCCTCTCCTACCCCTATGTAAGTCTATACAGCTGATTCACTAAAGCTCCCCACCCTCTCCAGCCTCTCCTACCCCTATGTAAGTCTATGCAGCTGATTCACTAAAGCTCCCCACACCCTCTCCAGCCTCTCCTACCCCTATGTAAGTCTATACAGCTGATTCACTAAAGCTCCCTCACCCTCTCCAGCCTCTCCTACCCCTATGTAAGTCTATACAGCTGATTCACTAAAGCTCCCTCACCCTCTCCAGCCTCTCCTACCCTATGTAAGTCTATACAGCTGATTCACTAAAGCTCCCTCCCCCTCCCAGCCTCTCCTACCCCTATGTAAGTCTATACAGCTGATTCACTAAAGCTCCCTCACCCTCTCCAGCCTCTCCTACCCCTATGTAAGTCTATGCAGCTGATTCACTAAAGCTCCCTCCCCCTCTCCAGCCTCTCCTACCCCTATGTAAGTCTATGCAGCTGATTCACTAAAGCTCCCTCCCCTCTCCAGCCTCTCCTACCCCTATATAAGTCTATACAGCTGATTCACTAAAGCTCCCTCCCCTCTCCAGCCTCTCCTACCCCTATGTAAGTCTATACAGCTGATTCACTAAAGCTCCCTCACCCTCTCCAGCCTCTCCTACCCCTATGTAAGTCTATACAGCTGATTCACTAAAGCTCCCTCACCCTCTCCAGCCTCTCCTACCCCTATGTAAGTCTATACAGCTGATTCACTAAAGCTCCCTCACCCTCTCCAGCCTCTCCTACCCCTATGTAAGTCTATACAGCTGATTCACTAAAGCTCCCTCACCCTCTCCAGCCTCTCCTACCCCTATGTAAGTCTATACAGCTGATTCACTAAAGCTCCCTCACCCTCTCCAGCCTCTCCTACCCCTATGTAGTCTATACAGCTGATTCACTAAAGCTCCCTCCCCCTCTCCAGCCTCTCCTACCCCTATGTAAGTCTATACAGCCGATTCACTAAAGCTCCCTCCCCTCTCCAGCCTCTCCTACCCCTATGTAAGCTATTAACTGATTCACTAAAGCTCACCTCACCCTCTCCAGCCTCTCCTACCCCTATGTAAGTCTATACAGCTGATTCACTAAAGCTCCCTCACCCTCTCCAGCCTCTCCTACCCCTATGTAAGTCTATACAGCTGATTCACTAAAGCTCCCTCACCCTCTCCAGCCTCTCCTACCCCTATGTAAGTCTATACAGCTGATTCACTAAAGCTCCCCTCACCCTCTCCAGCCTCTCCTACCCCTATGTAAGTCTATACAGCTGATTCACTAAAGCTCCCTCACCCTCTCCAGCCTCTCCTACCCCTATGTAAGTCTATACAGCTGATTCACTAAAGCTCCCTCCCCCCTCTCCAGCCTCTCCTACCCCTATGTAAGTCTATACAGCTGATTCACTAAAGCTCCCTCCCCCTCTCCAGCCTCTCCTACCCCTATGTAAGACTATACAGCTGATTCACTAAAGCTCCCTCCCCTCTCCAGCCTCTCCTACCCCTATGTAAGTCTATAACTGATTCACTAAAGCTCCCTCACCCTCTCCAGCCTCTCCTACCCCTATGTAAGTCTATACAGCTATTCACTAAAGCTCCCTCACCCTCTCCAGCCTCTCCTACCCCTATGTAAGTCTATACAGCTGATTCACTAAAGCTCCCTCACCCTCTCCAGCCTCTCCTACCCCTATGTAAGTCTATACAGCTGATTCACTAAAGCTCCCTCACCCTCTCCAGCCTCTCCTACCCCTATGTAAGTCTATACAGCTGATTCACTAAAGCTCCTCACCCTCTCCAGCCTCTCCTACCCCTATGTAAGTCTATACAGCTGATTCACTAAAGCTCCCCCCCTCTCCAGCCTCTCCTACCCCTATGTAAGTCTATACAGCTGATTCACTAAAGCTCCCACCCTCTCCAGCCTCTCCTACCCCTATGTAAGTCTATACAGCTGATTCACTAAAGCTCCCTCACCCTCTCCAGCCTCTCCTACCCCTATGTAAGTCTATGCAACTGATTCACTAAAGCTCACCTCACCCTCTCCAGCCTCTCCTACCCCTATGTAAGTCTATACAGCTGATTCACTAAAGCCCCTCCCCCTCCAGCCTCTCCTACCCCTATGTAAGTCTATACAGCTGATTCACTAAAGCTCCCTCACCCTCTCCAGCCTCTCCTACCCCTATGTAAGTCTATACAGCTGATTCACTAAAGCTCCCTCACCCTCTCCAGCCTCTCCTACCCCTATGTAAGTCTATGCAGCTGATTCACTAAAGCTCCCTCACCCTCCAGCCTCTCCTACCCCTATGTAAGTCTATACGCTGATTCACTAAAGCTCCCTCCCCTCTCCAGCCTCTCCTACCCCTATGTAAGTCTATACAGCGATTCACTAAAGCTCCCTCACCCTCTCCAGCCTCTCCTACCCCTATGTAAGTCTATACAGCTGATTCACTAAAGCTCCCTCACCCTCTCCAGCCTCTCCTACCCCTATGTAAGTCTATACAGCTGATTCACTAAAGCTCCCTCCCCTCTCCAGCCTCTCCTACCCCTATGTAAGTCTATACAGCTGATTCACTAAAGCTCCCTCCCCTCTCCAGCCTCCTACCCCTATGTAAGTCTATACAGCTGATTCACTAAAGCTCCCTCACCCTCTCCAGCCTCTCCTACCCCATGTAAGTCTATGTAGCTGATTCACTAAAGCTCCCTCCCCTCTCCAGCCTCTCCTACCCCTATGTAAGTCTATACAGCTGATTCACTAAAGCTACCCTCCCCCTCTCCCCTCTCCTACCCCTATGTAAGTCTATACAGCTGATTCACTAAGCTCCCTCCCCCTCTCCAGCTCTCCCAGTGGCGTCACTAGGGGGGGCGGGGGGGCGGGGGCCGCACCGGGTGACACCCTCCAGGGGGTGACACCAAAAAAAAAAAAAAAAAAATTTTTTTTTTTTTTTTTTTTTTTAAATTTTATTGAAATTCAAAGAAATACAATGTTGAGATGCATAGATTTTTTTTTTATTAGAGGGGCTGGCATTTGTGAACATGGTGGGACTGGGGAAGTTGTAGACACACAATTTTTTTGCCCCTTGAGCCAGTGCTGCAATTTCAACAAATAGTTTTCCCGGCTGCTTTTGCTTGTTTGTACTTTGCTTCTCCCCTGCCAATTTCGCTATGATGTTGTGGGCATGCCGTGGGGCTTGCAAAGTTGCGCTGCTAGCCTAAACCTGCCTGCCTATCTGTGCTCACTGCTCAGTGACATGTGGAGCAGTGGAGTCATTCACTGCTGTGCTGTCTCTCTAAACGGGAACTGGCAAATCATGAGGGGATGCCTGGCACCTGACCGCATGACTGTTTGACAACTGTCTTTAAAGTGAAGGAGCTACGTATGATGCCCACAGACCATTACGGTTACGGTACACTAAGTGCACACTGAACAGGTAGGAGGGGCGGGTGGGGGTCTGGGGGTGGGCAGAGTGCAGAGGTGATTGGCCATAAGAAGCGGTAGGCACGCGGCCCGGGGCTGTGCACTGACAGGCTTGGAACAGAGTCAGAGAGCAGAATTTTCATAGTTTGCGCCTAAACCTTTTCCTTAGTGATTTATTTTCTAGAGTGCTCTGTTTTATCTTTCATTGATGCTCTGCTGAGCCAGGGAGCAGCTCTAGGCATGCGCTTTATAATGACGCAGTGCAGTTTACATATTTTGTAAGTGTGTGTCTGATTTTTGTGTGTGTGTGTGTGTGTCTCAGTGTTTTTGTGTGTGACTGTGTTGTGTCTGAGTGTGTTTCCGAGTGTTTGTGTGTGTTAATCCGAGTCTTTTTTTAAGTGTGTATGAGTGTTTGTATGTGTGTGTGCCTGTGTTTTTGTGTGTGTCTGCTTTCTGGGGGGGGGGGG
>NW_026511054.1:72500-192105 GCF_027579735.1 Bombina bombina | reverse complement strand
TAAAGCCTGTCATTAAGTCAATTTCTCCTCCTTGGAGTTTGAATTTGGTTCTGGGGGCTCTTCAAGCTCCTCCATTTGAACCTATGCATTCATTGGATATTAAATTACTTTCTTGGAAAGTTTTTTTTCCTTTTGGCCATCTCTTCTGCCAGAAGAGTTTCTGAATTATCTGCTCTTTCTTGTGAGTCTCCTTTTCTGATTTTTCATCAGGATAAGGCGGTGTTGCGAACTTCTTTTGAATTTTTACCTAAGTTGTGAATTCCAACAACATTAGTAGAGACATTGTGGTTCCTTCATTATGTCCTAATCCTAAGAATTCTAAGGAGAAATCGTTGCATTCTTTGGATGTTATTAGAGCTTTGAAATATTATGTTGAAGCTACTAAGTCTTTCCGAAAGACTTCTAGTTTATTTGTTATCTTTTCCGGTTTTAGAAAGGCCAGAAAACTTCTGCCATTTCTTTGGCATCTTGGTTGAAATCTTTAATTCATCTTGCCTATGTTGAGTCGGGTAAGACTCCGCCTCATAGGATTACAGCTCATTCTACTAGGTCAGTTTCTACTTCCTGGGCGTTTAGGAATGAAGCTTCGGTTGATCAGATTTGCAAAGCGGCAACTTGGTCCTCTTTGCATACTTTTACCAAATTCTACCATTTTGTTGTATTTTCTTCTTCTGAAGCAGTTTTTGGTAGAAAAGTACTTCAGGCAGCGGTTTCAGTTTGAATCTTCTGCTTATGTTTTTCATTAAACTTTATTTTGGGTGTGGATTATTTTCAGCAGGAATTGGCTGTCTTTATTTTATCCCTCCCTCTCTAGTGACTCTTGTGTGGAAAGATCCACATCTTGGGTAGTCATTATCCCATACGTCACTAGCTCATGGACTCTTGCTAATTACATGAAAGAAAACATAATTTATGTAAGAACTTACCTGATAAATTCATTTCTTTCATATTAGCAAGAGTCCATGAGGCCCGCCCTTTTTTGTGGTGGTTATGATTTTTTTGTATAAAGCACAATTATTCCAATTCCTTATTTTATATGCTTTCGCACTTTTTTCTTATCACCCCACTTCTTGGCTATTCGTTAAACTGAATTGTGGGTGTGGTGAGGGGTGTATTTGTAGGCATTTTAAGGTTTGGGAAACTTTGCCCCTCCTGGTAGGAATGTATATCCCATACGTCACTAGCTCATGGACTCTTGCTAATATGAAAGAAATGAATTTATCAGGTAAGTTCTTACATAAATTATGTTTTTTTGCGTTCTGTCGTTTACTTTCCTATAATACAGAGCGCTTTGCTAATAAATGACTAGTTATACATTACTATTTGTGCGTTCTGTCGTTTACTTTCCTATAATACAGAGCGCTTTGCTGATAAATGACTAGTTATACATTACTATTTGTGCGTTCTGTCGTTTTCTGTACTATAATACAGAGCGCTTTGCTAATAAATGACTAGTTATACATTACTATTTGTGCGTTCTGTCGTTTGCTTTCCTATAATACAGAGCGCTTTGCTAATAAATGACTAGTTATACATTACTATTTGTGCGTTCTGTCGTTTGCTTTCCTATAATACAGAGCGCTTTGCTGATAAATGACTAGTTATACATTACTATTTGTACGTTCTGTCGTTTGCTTTCCTATAATACAGAGCGCTTTGCTGATAAATGACTAGTTATACATTACTATTTGTGCGTTCTGTCGTTTACTTTCCTATAATACAGAGCGCTTTGCTGATAAATGACTAGTTATACATTACTATTTGTGCGTTCTGTCGTTTACTTTCCTATAATACAGAGCGCTTTGCTGATAAATGACTAGTTATACATTACTATTTGTGCGTTCTGTCGTTTACTTTCCTATAATACAGAGCGCTTTGCTGATAAATGACTAGTTATACATTACTATTTGTGCGTTCTGTCGTTTGCTTTCCTATAATACAGAGCGCTTTGCTGATAAATGACTAGTTATACATTACTATTTGTGCGTTCTGTCGTTTACTTTCCTATAATACAGAGCGCTTTGCTGATAAATGACTAGTTATACATTACTATTTGTACGTTCTGTCGTTTTCTGTCCTATAATACAGAGCGCTTTGCTAATAAATGACTAGTTATACATTACTATTTGTGCGTTCTGTCGTTTGCTTTCCTATAAAACAGAGCGCTTTGCTAATAAATGACTAGTTATACATTACTATTTGTGCGTTCTGTCGTTTACTTTCCTATAATACAGAGCGCTTTGCTGATAAATGACTAGTTATACATTACTATTTGTGCGTTCTGTCGTTTACTTTCCTATAATACAGAGCGCTTTGCTAATAAATGACTAGTTTTTTTTTTTTTTTTTTTTTAATCTTTATTTAAGCTTAGCCATTCAAAACACAAAGGGAATTACCAAATTCTGAACATGGTTACTGCCACGCAGGACAGCCAAAATTTCAACAAATGAAAGAATATTTCAAATGAAATGTAAATAATTCACTTATAATACTGAGTAAGACAAAGTTTTCGACCTATAATTTGGCCATATCCAGAACTCCACATCAACTTACATCATAATGGCTAATATTTTATAAGTATGTGAACAACAATTAAGACACCATGAAACTAAAATAACCCTGTAACACAAAAAACAATAAGAGAGAAAAAGAAAAAAAAAAAAAAAAAAGAAAAAAAAAAAAAAAAGGGAAGCCCCCCCCCCCCACAGGATCATATACACTAGGATATATTGGTATCTTATAGAGTATCTATAAACCCCACTTAATCTATATCACGAGCATTCTTAAGCCACGTCTCAGGAAATACCTGCAGTATAACCAACTCTGCAAAGCTCACCAAGGACAGAAATGGCAATAAGATCTGTTTCTGGAGACTAGGAGTGTAGGTTTTAATTACCGGAGCCCAGCCTACCAAAAATTCTTTAATTCTCTTTTCTGATACCTGCTGCAAATGAAAGGACTCGAAAATGATATGAGCTTGGATATCTCTCAACACTGAAGGGAGAGAGGGGGGAGACTTTGACATCCATTTTTTGAAAATATTATATCTTACCGTCATTACAATAGTGTTTACAACCCGCCGAGTAAGACTAGTTCCCTCCTCCATAAATAGAAACACTACATCTTTAAAGGACAGGGAAATAGTACTTTCAAATACTCTGTTATACCAATATTGGACCTTCTGCCATAGTTGGAAAATTTTAGGACAGGTCCATAACATATGACAGATATCCGCCCGGACATACGAACAGTGTTCACATATAAATAGTTTACCAGGGTAATATTTAGCTAATGTTGCCGGAGAATAATACGAATTGTTTAATAATTTCAGGTGAGATTCTTTCCAACCCTCTACCACCGGGTATCTGGCCACTGTCGCCAGGCTTTTGGATATTAACTCAAAATCTAGAGCTGGGAAATAAAATCGCCAGGATTGACTCAATTTATCCTTCTCTCCTATACCTTGTTTGGAAAGCATAATATCATATAGTAGAGAGATTGATGCATCCCCTCCAATAAATTTCCTGATACAGATCTTGATCTCGGGCCACTCCCATCTTCTAGTCGCATACCAATTTTGGGCGCAAAGAAAATGGCGAATTTGAAAATAAGCAAATCGATTAGAACTGGGTAGAGAGAATTTCTCCCTGATGGTCTCCCACGGGAGTATCTGTAGATCATTATCGAGTAGTTGATACAAATATTCAAGCCCTCCAGCCATCCAAACCTGAAAACATTTATGATCTATTCCTGGTCGAAAAAGGGGATTCCCTCTAATAGGTAAATAGTCAGAAAAAGAAGGGTCTATTTTAGCCAGTTTACAGAATTTATGCCATAGCACCACTATATTCCTAACTGAACTAAGGGAGGATACCTTCGTCGGTAAAGCCTTCAGCGGGCAATGTAAAAGCGCAACTAAGGACCATGGTTTAACCATATGTGATTCCAACTCATATGTAGTAACCAAGTTGGACTGAGCAATCCAATCCAATGCTATTTTAATCAGGGCTGCCCAATTGTATAATTTAATACTGGGGAGAGCTACACCTGCCTCTATATATTTCTGGGTTAGCCTATTAATCGATATTCAGGGTTTCTTTGATTTCCAAAGAAACTTCGAAAACCAAGAAGATAAATTTTTCAAATCCCTATTGAGTATCATGAGAGGTAAATTCTGTAGATAGTAAAGGATTTTAGGGAAAATTATAGATTTAATTAGGTTGGCCGAAGCTGATAGCGATAAAGGAAAAGCCGCCCAGAGCTTAAGATCCTCCTGAATTTTCTGAAAAAGTGTCCTAAAATTGGCCTGATACCATTGTTTCGGATTTCTATTAATTTCTAGCCCAAGATATTTAATAGCATTGACATTACGAAATAGTGTATTGGGGCGCTCCCTATGCTGACGCCCGAGCCACATCAAGTCACTCTTCCCCATATTAATCTTATAACCCGCAAATGTACTAAAAAGCTTTATCGTATCCACAATTCTCGGGATGATAACTGATGTTTCATTCAAAAATAGCAAAATATCATCAGCATAGAGGAGAATTTTCAAGTTCTGCCCACCTAACGGGATCCCGGGCAGGACCTCTCGTAATCTAATCGCCAGAGGTTCTAGGACAATATTAAACAAGAGAGGCGAGAGAGGACATCCCTGCCTTGTACCTCTCTGCAAGCGAATGCCGGGGGAAGTCCTGCCATTCACTAGCAAATAAGACACCGGATTCTGGTATATTTTAGCAACAAAATTAAAAAAACTACCCCCAAAACCAAATCTCGTTAATGTCGCAAAAAGATGTCTCCAAGAGATGCAGTCAAAAGCTTTGACCGCATCTAATGTAAGGACCGCTATGTCATGGAATTCCAGCTTCTCTTCCGGTTGCTCTATATTCCAGGTATAATCTACTAAGGTCGTTAGTTTTCTTATATTTTTAGAGGAACTACGGTTCGCCATAAAACCCACCTGATCCACATGGATCAGCCTATCCAAACATGACACTAGTCTCTGGGCTATAATGGACACTAAAATTTTATAGTCCGCATTGAGGACAGAGATAGGCCTATAGGAGGCTGGATCCTCCGGATTTTTCCCTTTTTTTAAGATCAGGGAGATATTGGCCGCGGCGAAGAGAGAAGAAATACTGTTATCTGATATATAATAATTATTAAACAATCTCTCTAAAATGGGTATAACCTGATCCGAAAGACTTTTATAAAACTCAGACGGAAATCCGTCTGGACCCGCCGCTTTATTGAGTTTGGCACGTGAAATAGCTTTACTTATTTCTTCCACCGTAACTGGTGCATTTAGCACTTCTAATTCCTCTTCTTGGATTTTGGGAACTGAAATAGAGGACCAAAATTCCAACTGATTATCTAGACTAAATTCCCCTTCAGAATATAAATGCTGATAAAATCTGAAAAAGGTTCCGGAAATTTCATCAATATCCGAGGTACAACCATCTTCTGTCTGTATTACTGGGATAAGATTCTTCTTGTTCCTAGCTTTAACCAATCTGGCTAAGTGTTTAGCAGAGCTACCATGAATACCCCTAAACCGCATATTAATTTTTGTCTCCTCTTGCTGGTGTTTTTGTAGCAGGAAGGCATCTCTTTCTCTCCTGCTATCTATATAAACGTTCCAATTAGCCTTAGAACGATCCCTGCAGTATTTCTCAAAGGCATTTCTAACTTGATTGGACAGCTGAATATCCCTACTCCGAGCTTTCCTGTTCCTCGCGACCATATACCCCTTAATATCACCCCTTAAAACAGCCTTGGCCGTCTCCCAATAAACCTCGATTTTATACAAGTGCCCCGAATTGAAGCCACAGAACTCCTTCCACTTAACTAATAACCAGGACAAAAATCTAGGATCGTTATAAAGATACCTCGGGTAGACAAATATGGGAGATAAAATATCCCTCCTATCCTGGAAAGAAATACCTAAAGAAATGATAGCGTGGTCCGACACCAAGATCTCACCAATCTCAGCTTCCATTTTTACCGCTGGTAGAGACTCTGCAACTAAAAATAGATCTATACGTGAAAACGTTCTATGGGCTCTGGATTCGCATGTAAAGTTCTGAATATCTGGATTCAGCCTACGCCATATGTCATGAACCTGTAACTTCTGGCAGAATCGTTGGAAAAGTTTTGCGCTTCTCCTATTCTCTAAATAATTTCTACCTACCAGCCGATCCAATTCCGGGTGTAAAGTCATGTTGAAATCACCTCCAATGACTAAATTTTCTTTTACCAACGGAAACAATTTACCCTTAATCTTGTCCCAAAATTTCCTATCAAATTTATTAGGGCCATAAATATTACAGAGAACAAATTTTATGCTATTTATAAAAATGTGCAAAATAATGAATCTGGCTTCTGGGTCCACTTCTGTCTGAGTAATCCTATAGTCTAGGTTCTTATTTATGAGAAACACTACTCCGCATTTCCTAGCTCCAGCGTTAGTGGAGACCACCTCACCCACCCATTTAATCTTAAGTTTTTTAGCCTCCCGTTCTACTAGGTGGGTTTCCTGGAGGAAAGAAATGTCGGGTTTAAGTTTAGCTAGGAGTTTTATAATTAATTTGCGTTTAGCGGGGGAAGAGATCCCCCCCACATTCCACGACGTTAACTTCAATTCCATGTACTACAATACGAAAAAAACCCTAGAGATCCTGAGGGGGGGAGAAAAGCAGGAGGAACAAAAAAAAAAAAAAAAAAAAAAAAAAAGTAACATGAGAAGAGAAGAAAAAGAAAAGGGGTGGGAGAATAGAAAACATATATGAGAGTACCTGAAACAAAAGCGCAACAAATTCTAAAGTACCGAACCATACTTATGTAATCTGAGGTGAGAGGGAATGAACTAGATCTCATTTATCTTTGAGAAACTCTTTCACCTCCCCCACCTCCGTAAAGACTAGGCGAGCTCCCCTGTACTCAACTATTATTTTGGCCGGATAAACCATCCGCGCATTGATTCCTTTGTCAATAATTTGAGTACAGAGGGGGGCCATTATCCTTCTCTTCGTCGAGGTTTCAACAGAAAAATCCTGAAATAGTAAAACTTTACTGTTCCCAAACATTAGAGGTTCATGCAGCTTCTTGAACAGTTTCATCATTTCAATTTTATCCTGAAAATTCAGCACCTTGCATATACACATCCTACTCCTACTGTGTCCTGTACCTACATTTTTTTTGACCCCAACTCTATGAGCTCTCTCAATTATAATTGGTAACATTGATTGTGGGACACCAAGTTTCTGCGGGAGCGTGACCGAAGCGAACTTCAGAAGATCTTCAAACTCCGCTTCTTCCGGGAGACCCACAATTCGAATGTTGTTACGTCTCGCCCGGTCCTCAAGGTCGTCGAGACGGCCCTGGAGACTGGTGATTTTAATATCCTGTTGGGATATTATATTTTCCTGCGTGCTAACTTGATCTTCCAGGTCAGAAATCCTGTTTTCTGCCTCTTGCATTCTATGTGCGAACTGTCTTACTTCAACTGACAGGGCAGTGATCTCAGATGAAATAGATCCTAACTCCTTTCTAATTAGGTCAAATTGCGGTGAAAATAATTCAGACAGCTGCGAAAATAGTGAGTGAGAGTCCATCAAGTTGGTCACAGGTTCTACTGAAGTATCTAAGCCGAACTCAGCGGCTTTAGCTTTTTTATCCTTGGCTTTGACCGGCATTTTGGGAGAAGATTTCCCTTGCAAAAACTTGTCCATATAACTTTATGTGAAAAAGGTGCTTGTCCAGAAAGAACACACGTAGGTGGAAGAGGGAGAGAGAAAAAAAAAAAAAAAAAAAAAAAAAGGGTGACGGGGGAAATACACACGTGGATATAAGGGTAAGGGTAAAGCACCCGGCCCTCCTGTGCCAACAAAGATAAAGCCCTAGGAAACCCTGGGGGGTTGAAAGTAAATGACTAGTTATACATTACTATTTGTGCGTTCTGTCGTTTGCTTTCCTATAATACAGAGCGTTTTGCTGATAAATGACTAGTTATACATTACTATTTGTGCGTTCTGTCGTTTGCTTTCCTATAAAACAGAGCGCTTTGCTGATAAATGACTAGTTATACATTACTATTTGTAAGTTCTGTCGTTTTCTGTACTATAATACAGAGCGCTTTGCTAATAAATGATTAGTTATACATTACTATTTGTGCGTTCTCTTGTTTACTTTCCTATAATACAGAGCGCTTTGCTGATAAATGACTAGTTATACATTACTATTTGTGCGTTCTGTCGTTTGCTTTCCTATAATACAGAGCGCTTTGCTGATAAATGACTAGTTATACATTACTATTTGTGCGTTCTGTCGTTTGCTTTCCTATAATACAGAGCACTTTGCTGATTAATGACTAGTTATACTTACTATTTGTGCGTTCTGTCTTTTGCTATCCTATAAAATAGAGCACTTTGCTAATAAATGACTAGTTATACATTACTATTTGTGCGTTCTGTCGTTTACTTTCCTATAAAACAGAGCGCTTTGCTGATAAATGACTAGTTATACATTACTATTTGTACGTTCTGTCGTTTTCTGTACTATAATACAGAGCGCTTTGCTAATAAATAACTAGTTATACATTACTATTTGTGCGTTCTGTCGTTTGCTTTCCTATAAAACAGAGCGCTTTGCTAATAAATGACTAGTTATACATTACTATTTGTGCGTTCTGTCGTTTGTAGAGCACTCACCTTGCAGTATCTGCTGCTGTGCTGACATTTGTAGAGCACTCACCTTGCAGTATCTGCTGCTGTGCTGACATTTGTAGAGCACTCACCTTGCAGTATCTGCTGCTGTGCTGACATGTGTAGAGCACTCACCTTGCAGTATCTGCTGCTGTGCTGACATTTGTAGAGCACTCACCTTGCAGTATCTGCTGCTGTGCTGACATTTGTAGAGCACTCACCTTGCAGTATCTGCTGCTGTGCTGACATGTGTAGAGCACTCACCTTGCAGTATCTGCTGCTGTGCTGACATTTGTATAGCACTCACCTTGCAGTATCTGCTGTTGTGCTGACATTTGTAGAGCACTCACCTTGCAGTATGCTGCTGTGCTGACATTTGTAGAGCACTCACCTTGCAGTATGCTGCTGTGCTGACATTTGTAGAGCACTCACCTTGCAGTATCTGCTGCTGTGCTGACATTTGTAGAGCACTCACCTTGCAGTATCTGCTGCTGTGCTGACACTTGTAGAGCACTCACCTTGCAGTATCTGCTGCTGTGCTGACATTTGTAGAGCACTCACCTTGCAGTATCTGCTGCTGTGCTGACATTTGTAGAGCACTCACCTTGCAGTATCTGCTGCTGTGCTGACATTTGTAGAGCACTCACCTTGCAGTATCTGCTGTTGTGCTGACATTTGTAGAGCACTCACCTTGCAGTATCTGCTGCTGTGCTGACACTTGTAGAGCACTCACCTTGCAGTATCTGCTGCTGTGCTGACATTTGTAGAGCACTCACCTTGCAGTATCTGCTGCTGTGCTGACATTTGTAGAACACTCACCTTGCAGTATCTGCTGCTGTGCTGACATTTGTAGAGCACTCACCTTGCAGTATCTGCTGCTGTGCTGACACTTGTAGAACACTCACCTTGCAGTATCTGCTGCTGTGCTGACATTTGTAGAGCACTCACCTTGCAGTATCTGCTGCTGTGCTGACATTTGTAGAGCACTCACCTTGCAGTATCTGCTGCTGTGCTGACATTTGTAGAGCACTCACCTTGCAGTATCTGCTGTTGTGCTGACATTTTGTAGAGCACTCACCTTGCAGTATCTGCTGTTGTGCTGACATGTGTAGAACACTCACCTTGCAGTATCTGCTGTTGTGCTGACATGTGTATAGCACTCACCGTGCAGTATCTGCTGCTGTGCTGACACTTGTAGAGCACTCACCTTGCAGTATCTGCTGCTGTGCTGACATTTGTATAGCACTCACCTTGCAGTATCTGCTGCTGTGCTGACATTTGTATAGCACTCACCTTGCAGTATCTGCTGCTGTGCTGACATGTGTAGAGCACTCACCGTGCAGTATCTGCTGCTGTGCTGACATGTGTAGAGCACTTACCTTGCAGTATCTGCTGTTGTGCTGACATTTGTAGAGCACTCACCTTGCAGTATCTGCTGCTGTGCTGACATGTGTAGAGCACTCACCTTGCAGTATCTGCTGTTGTGCTGACATTTGTAGAGCACTCACCTTGCAGTATCTGCTGCTGTGCTGACACTTGTAGAGCACTCACCTTGCAGTATCTGCTGCTGTGCTGACATTTGTATAGCACTCACCTTGCAGTATCTGCTGCTGTGCTGACATGTGTATAGCACTCACCTTGCAGTATCTGCTGCTGTGCTGACACTTGTAGAGCACTCACCTTGCAGTATCTGCTGCTGTGCTGACATTTGTAGAGCACTCACCTTGAAGTATCTGCTGCTGTGCTGACATTTGTAGAGCACTCACCTTGCAGTATCTGCTGCTGTGCTGACATTTGTAGAGCACTCACCTTGCAGTATCTGCTGCTGTGCTGACATGTGTATAGCACTCACCTTGCAGTATCTGCTGCTGTGCTGACATTTGTAGAGCACTCACCTTGCAGTATCTGCTGCTGTGCTGACATTTGTAGAGCACTCACCTTGCAGTATCTGCTGCTGTGCTGACATTTGTAGAGCACTCACCTTGCAGTATCTGCTGTTGTGCTGACATTTGTATACCACTCACCTTGCAGTATCTGCTGCTGTGCTGACACTTGTAGAGCACTCACCTTGCAGTATCTGCTGCTGTGCTGACATTTGTAGAGCACTCACCTTGCAGTATCTGCTGCTGTGCTGACATGTGTATAACACTCACCTTGCAGTATCTGCTGTTGGGCTGACATTTGTATAGCACTCACCTTGCAGTATCTGCTGTTGTGCTGACATTTGTAGAGCACTCACCTTGCAGTATCTGCTGCTGTGCTGACATTTGTAGAGCACTCACCTTGCAGTATCTGCTGCTGTGCTGACATTTGTAGAGCACTCACCTTGCAGTATCTGCTGCTGTGCTGACATGTGTAGAGCACTCACCTTGCAGTATCTGCTGCTGTGCTGACATGTGTATAGCACTCACCTTGCAGTATCTGCTGCTGTGCTGACATTTGTAGAGCACTCATCTTGCAGTATCTGCTGCTGTGCTGACATTTGTAGAGCACTCATCTTGCAGTATCTGCTGCTGTGCTGACATTTGTAGAGCACTCACCTTGCAGTATCTGCTGTTGTGCTGACATTTGTAGAGCACTCATCTTGCAGTATCTGCTGCTGTGCTGACATTTGTAGAGCACTCACCTTGCAGTATCTGCTGCTGTGCTGACATGTGTATAGCACTCACCTTGCAGTATCTGCTGCTGTGCTGACATTTGTAGAGCACTCACCTTGCAGTATCTGCTGCTGTGCTGACATTTGTAGAGCACTCACCTTGCAGTATCTGCTGCTGTGCTGACATTTGTAGAGCACTCACCTTGCAGTATCTGCTGCTGTGCTGACATTTGTAGAGCACTCACCTTGCAGTATCTGCTGTTGTGCTGACATTTGTAGAGCACTCACCTTGCAGTATCTGCTGCTGTGCTGACATTTGTAGAACACTCACCTTGCAGTATCTGCTGCTGTGCTGACATGTGTAGAGCACTCACCTTGCAGTATCTGCTGTTGTGCTGACATTTGTAGAGCACTCGCCTTGCAGTATCTGCTGTTGTGCTGACATGTGTAGAGCACTCGCCTTGCAGTATCTGCTGCTGTGCTGACATGTGTAGAGCACTCACCTTGCAGTATCTGCTGCTGTGCTGACATGTGTAGAGCACTCACCTTGCAGTATCTGCTGTTGTGCTGACATATGTAGGGCACTCACCTTGCAGAATCTGCTGTTGTGCTGACATTTGTAGAGCACTCACCTTGCAGTATCTGCTGTTGTGCTGACATGTGTAGAGCACTCACCTTGCAGTATCTGCTGCTGTGCTGACATTTGTAGAACACTCACCTTGCAGTATCTGCTGCTGTGCTGACATTTGTAGAGCACTCACCTTGCAGTATCTGCTGCTGTGCTGACATTTGTAGAGCACTCACCTTGCAGTATCTGCTGTTGTGCTGACATTTGTATAGCACTCACCTTGCAGTATCTGCTGTTGTGCTGACATTTGTAGAGCACTCACCTTGCAGTATCTGCTGCTGTGCTGACATTTGTAGAACACTCACCTTGCAGTATCTGCTGTGCTGACATTTGTAGAGCACTCACCTTGCAGTATCTGCTGTTGTGCTGACACTTGTAGAGCACTCACCTTGCAGTATCTGCTGCTGTGCTGACATGTGTATAGCACTCACCTTGCAGTATCTGCTGCTGTGCTGACACTTGTAGAGCACTAACCTTGCAGTATCTGCTGCTGTGCTGACACTTGTAGAGCACTCACCTTGCAGTATCTGCTGCTGTGCTGACATGTGTATAGTACTCACCTTGCAGTATCTGCTGTTGTGCTGACATTTGTAGAGCACTCACCTTGCAGTATCTGCTGCTGTGCTGACACTTGTAGAGCACTCACCTTGCAGTATCTGCTGCTGTGCTGACATTTGTAGAACACTCACCTTGCAGTATCTGCTGTTGTGCTGACATTTGTATAGCACTCACCTTGCAGTATCTGCTGTTGTGCTGACATTTGTAGAGCACTCACCTTGCAGTATCTGCTGCTGTGCTGACATTTGTAGAGCACTCACCTTGCAGTATCTGCTGCTGTGCTGACATTTGTAGAGCACTCACCTTGCAGTATCTGCTGCTGTGCTGACATTTGTAGAGCACTCACCTTGCAGTATCTGCTGCTGTGCTGACATTTGTAGAGCACTCACCTTGCAGTATCTGCTGTTGTGCTGACATTTGTATAGCACTCACCTTGCAGTATCTGCTGTTGTGCTGACACTTGTAGAGCACTCACCTTGCAGTATCTGCTGCTGTGCTGACACTTGTAGAACACTCACCTTGCAGTATCTGCTGCTGTGCTGACATGTGTATAGCACTCACCTTGCAGTATCTGCTGCTGTGCTGACACTTGTAGAGCACTCACCTTGCAGTATCTGCTGCTGTGCTGACATTTGTAGAGCACTCACCTTGCAGTATCTGCTGCTGTGCTGACATTTGTAGAGCACTCACCTTGCAGTATCTGCTGTTGTGCTGACACTTGTAGAGCACTCACCTTGCAGTATCTGCTGCTGTGCTGACATTTGTAGAGCACTCACCTTGCAGTATCTGCTGCTGTGCTGACACTTGTATAGCACTCACCTTGCAGTATCTGCTGCTGTGCTGACACTTGTAGAGCACTCACCTTGCAGTATCTGCTGCTGTGCTGACATTTGTAGAACACTCACCTTGCAGTATCTGCTGCTGTGCTGACATTTGTAGAGCACTCACCTTGCAGTATCTGCTGCTGTGCTGACACTTGTAGAGCACTCACCTTGCAGTATCTGCTGTTGTGCTGACATTTGTATAGCACTCACCTTGCAGTATCTGCTGTTGTGCTGACATTTGTAGAGCACTCACCTTGCAGTATCTGCTGCTGTGCTGACATGTGTAGAGCACTCACCTTGCAGTATCTGCTGTTGTGCTGACATTTGTAGAGCACTCACCTTGCCGTATCTGCTGCTGTGCTGACACTTGTAGAGCACTCACCTTGCAGTATCTGCTGCTGTGCTGACATTTGTAGAGCACTCATCTTGCAGTATCTGCTGCTGTGCTGACACTTGTAGAGCACTCACCTTGCAGTATCTGCTGCTGTGCTGACATTTGTAGAGCACTCACCTTGCAGTATCTGCTGCTGTGCTGACATTTGTAGAGCACTCACCTTGCAGTATGCTGCTGTGCTGACATTTGTAGAGCACTCACCTTGCAGTATCTGCTGCTGTGCTGACATTTGTAGAGCACTCACCTTGCAGTATCTGCTGCTGTGCTGACATTTGTATAGCACTCACCTTGCAGTATCTGCTGCTGTGCTGACATTTGTAGAGCACTCACCTTGCAGTATCTGCTGCTGTGCTGACATTTGTAGAGCACTCACCTTGCAGTATCCGCTGCTGTGCTGACATTTGTAGAGCACTTACCTTGCAGTATCTGCTGCTGTGCTGACACTTGTAGAGCACTCACCTTGCAGTATCTGCTGCTGTGCTGACATTTGTAGAGCACTCACCTTGCAGTATCTGCTGCTGTGCTGACATTTGTAGAGCACTCACCTTGCAGTATCTGCTGCTGTGCTGACATTTGTAGAGCACTCACCTTGCAGTATGCTGCTGTGCTGACATTTGTAGAGCACTCACCTTGCAGTATCTGCTGCTGTGCTGACATTTGTAGAGCACTCACCTTGCAGTATCTGCTGCTGTGCTGACACTTGTAGAGCACTCACCTTGCAGTATCTGCTGTTGTGCTGACATGTGTAGAGCACTCACCTTGCAGTATTTGCTGTTGTGCTGACATTTGTAGAGCACTCACCTTGCAGTATCTGCTGCTGTGCTGACATTTGTAGAGCACTCACCTTGCAGTATCTGCTGCTGTGCTGACATTTGTAGAGCACTCACCTTGCAGTATCTGCTGCTGTGCTGACATTTGTAGAGCACTCACCTTGCAGTATCTGCTGCTGTGCTGACATTTGTAGAGCACTCACCTTGCAGTATCTGCTGCTGTGCTGACACTTGTAGAGCACTCACCTTGCAGTATCTGCTGCTGTGCTGACATTTGTAGAGCACTCACCTTGCAGTATCTGCTGCTGTGCTGACATTTGTATATCACTCACCTTGCAGTATCTGCTGCTGTGCTGACATTTGTAGAGCACTCACCTTGCAGTATCTGCTGCTGTGCTGACATTTGTAGAGCACTCACCTTGCAGTATCTGCTGCTGTGCTGACACTTGTAGAGCACTCACCTTGCAGTATCTGCTGCTGTGCTGACATTTCTTCTTTTACTGATTGCTTCTGATTGTTTAGTTGTTCAGTCTCCTTTTGCAGCACCTTAATGTCAGATGTCAGTCTCTCAGTGTTGCCTGTAGCTGTATTCTTACAGCCTTCTGCAGCTGCCAACTCTCTGTTATGGAAACACAATGTATGCTTTTGTAATGAGACACTGAATTTTCCTCTTCACATAAAATGTAATCTACCTATAGCAATTCTTTTCCTAAACCTGCTCTACTGTACGAAACAAGTAAAAAAAAAAAAGTTAGTGTTGTGTATACTGAAGTCATACAAGGCAGAAGAGAATAAATAACCTCACAACAGTAAAGGTAATGTAAAAATGTTTATAAGTCTGTCCTTTGTGCTCATGGATGAGCATGGCCCCTTGTGATGTACAAACAAAGATAAGCCCGGCCCCTTGTGATGTGCAAAGAAAGATAAGCCTGGCCCCTTGTGATGTGCAAACAAAGATAAGCCTGGCCCCTTGTGAGGTACAAGGAAGATAAGCCCGGCCCCTTGTGATGTACAAGGAAGATAAGCCCGGCCCCTTGTGATGTACAAGGAAGATAAGCCCGGCCCCTTGTGATGTACAAGGAAGATAAGCCCGGCCCCTTGTGATGTACAAGGAAGATAAGCCCGGCCCCTTGTGATGTACAAAGAAGATAAGCCCGGCCCCTTGTGATGTACAAAGAATATACGTATGGCCCCTTGTGATGTACAAAGAATATACGTATGGCCCCTTGTGATGTACAAGAAAGATAAGCCCGGCCCCTTGTGATGTACAAGAAAGATAAGCCCGGCCCCTTGTGATGTACAAGGAAGATAAGCTCGGCCCCTTGTGATGTACAAGGAAGATAAGCCCGGCTCCTTGTGATGTACAAGGAAGATAAGCCCGGCCCCTTGTGATGTACAAGGAAGATAAGTCCTGCCCCTTGTGATGTACAAGGAAGATAAGCTCGGCCCCTTGTGATGTACAAGGAAGATAAGCCCGGCTCCTTGTGATGTACAAGGAAGATAAGCCCGGTCCCTTGTGATGTACAAGGAAGATAAGCCCGGCCCCTTGTGATGTACAAGGAAGATAAGCCCGGCCCCTTGTGATGTACAAGGAAGATAAGCCCGGCCCCTTGTGATGTACAAGGAAGATAAGCTCGGCTCCTTGTGATGTACAAGGAAGATAAGCCCGGCTCCTTGTGATGTACAAGGAAGATAAGCCCGGCCCCTTGTGATGTACAAGGAAGATAAGCCCGGCCCCTTGTGATGTACAAGGAAGATAAGCCCGGCCCCTTGTGATGTACAAGGAAGATAAGCCCGGCCCCTTGTGATGTACAAGGAAGATAAGCCCGGCTCCTTGTGATGTACAAGGAAGATAAGCCCGGCTCCTTGTGATGTAGAAGAAAGATAAGCCCGGCCCCTTGTGATGTACAAGGAAGATAAGCCCGGCCCCTTGTGATGTACAAGGAAGATAAGCCCGACCCCTTGTGATGTAGAAGGAAGATAAGCCCGGCCCCTTGTGATGTAGAAGAAAGATAAGCCCGGCCCCTTGTGATGTACAAAGAAGATAAGCCCGGCCCCATGTGATGTACAAGGAAGATAAGCCCGGCCCCATGTGATGTACAAGGAAGATAAGCCCGGCCCCTTGTGATGTACAAGGAAGATAAGCCCGGCCCCTTGTGATGTACAAGGAAGATAAGCCCGGCCCCTTGTGATGTACAAGGAAGATAAGCCCGGCCCCTTGTGATGTACAAAGAAGATAAGCCCGGCTCCTTGTGATGTACAAAGAATATACGTATGGCCCCTTGTGATGTACAAAGAAGATAACCCGGCCCCTTGTGATGTACAAAGAAGATAACCCGGCCCCTTGTGATGTACAAAGAAGATAACCCGGCCCCTTGTGATGTACAAAGAAGATAAGCCGGCCCCTTGTGATGTACAATATAGATAAGACCGGCCCCTTGTGATGTATAAGGAAGATAAGCCCTGCCCCTTGTGATGTACACGGAAAATAATCCCGGCCCCTTTTGATGTACACAGAAGATAAGCCCGGACCCTTTTGATGTACACAGAAGATAAGCCCGGCTCCTTGTGATGTACAAGGAAGATAAGACCGGCCCCTTGTGATGTACAAAGAATATACGTATGGCCCCTTGTGATGTACAAAGAAGATAAGTTTGGCCCTTTGTAATGTACAAGGAAGATAAGGCCGGCCCCTTGTGATGTAGAAGGAAGATAAGGCCGGCCCCTTGTGATGTAGAAGGAAGATAAGCCCGGCCCCTTGTGATGTACAAAGAAGATAAGTATGGCCCTTTGTGATGTACAAGGAAGATAAGTCCTGCCCCTTGTGATGTACAAGAAAGATAAGCCCGGCCCCTTGTGATGTACAAGGAAGATAAGCCCGGCCCCTTGTGATGTACAAGGAAGATAAGCCCGGCCCCTTGTGATGTACAAGGAAGATAAGTCCTGCCCCTTGTGATGTACAAGAAAGATAAGCCCGGCCCCTTGTGATGTACAAGGAAGATAAGCCCGGCCCCTTGTGATGTACAAGGAAGATAAGCCCGGCTCCTTGTGATGTACAAGGAAGATAAGCCCGGCCCCTTGTGATGTACAAGGAAGATAAGCCCGGCCCCTTGTGATGTACAAGGAAGATAAGCCCGGCCCCTTGTGATGTACAAGGAAGATAAGCCCGGCCCCTTGTGATGTACAAGGAAGATAAGCCCGGCCCCTTGTGATGTACAAGGAAGATAAGTCCTGCCCCTTGTGATGTACAAGAAAGATAAGCCCGGCCCCTTGTGATGTACAAGGAAGATAAGCCCGGCCCCTTGTGATGTACAAGGAAGATAAGCCCGGCCCCTTGTGATGTAGAAGGAAGATAAGCCTGGCCCCTTGTGATGTAGAAGAAAGATAAGCCCAGCCCCTTGTGATGTACAAAGAAGATAAGCCCGGCCCCATGTGATGTACAAGGAAGATAAGCCCGGCCCCATGTGATGTACAAGGAAATTAAGCCCGGCCCCTTGTGATATACAAGGAAAGTAAGCCCGGCCCCTTGTGATGTACAAGGAAGATAAGCCCGGCCCCTTGTGATGTAGAAGGAAGATAAGCCCGGCCCCTTGTGATGTAGAAGAAAGATAAGCCCAGCCCCTTGTGATGTACAAAGAAGATAAGCCCGGCCCCATGTGATGTACAAGGAAGATAAGCCCGGCCCCATGTGATGTACAAGGAAATTAAGCCCGGCCCCTTGTGATATACAAGGAAAGTAAGCCCGGCCCCTTGTGATGTACAAAGAAGATAAGTCCAGCCCTGTTGTGATTTAGAAAGATAATAAACCCGGCCTCTTGTGATGTAGAAAGAAGATAACCCCGCCCCTTGTGACATACAAAGAAGATAAGCCCAGCCTCTTGTGATGTACAAAGAGGATAAGCCCGGCCCCTTGTGATATACAAAGAAGATAAGTACGGCCCCTGTTGTGATGTATAAGGAAGATAAGCCTGGCCCCTTGTGATGCACAATAAAGATAAGCCCGGCCCATTGTGATGTACAAAGATGATAAGCCCGGCCCCTTGTGATATACCAAGATGATAAGCCCGGCCCCTTGTGATATACCAAGATGATAAGCCCGGCCCCTTGTGATATACAAAAAAGATAAGTACGGCCCCTGTTGTGATGTATAAGGAAGATAAGCCTGGCCCCTCGTGATGCACAATGAAGATAAGCCTGGCCTCTAGTGATGTACAAAGACGATAAGCCCAGACCCTTGTGATGTACAAGGAAGATAAGCCCGGCCCCATGTGATGTACAAGGAAGATAAGCCTGGCCCCTTGTGATGTACAAGGAAATTAAGCCCAGCCCCTTGTGATATACAAAGAAGATAAGCCCAGCCCCTTGTGATGTACACGGAAGATAAGCTCGGCCCCTTGTGATATACAAGGAAAGTAAGCCCGGCCCCCTTGTGATGTACAAAGAAGATAAGTCCAGCCCTGTTGTGATTTAGAAAGATGATAAACCCGGCCCCTTGTGATATACAAAGAAGATAAGCCCTGCCCCTTGTGACATACAAAGAAGATAAGCCCAGCCCCTTGTGATGTACACGGAAGATAAGCCCAGCCCCTTGTGATGTACAAAGAAGATAAGTATGGCCCTTTGTGATGTACAAGAAAGATAAGCCCGGCCCCTTGTGATGTACAAGGAAGATAAGCTTGGCCCCTTGTGATGTACAAGGAAGATAAGCCCGGCTCCTTGTGATGTACAAGGAAGATAAGCCCGGCCCCTTGTGATGTACAAGGAAGATAAGTCCTGCCCCTTGTGATGTACAAGAAAGATAAGCCCGGCCCCTTGTGATGTACAAGGAAGATAAGCTCGGCCCCTTGTGATGTACAAGGAAGATAAGCCCGGCTCCTTGTGATGTACAAGGAAGATAAGCCCGGCCCCTTGTGATGTATAAGGAAGATAAGCCCGGCCCCTTGTGATGTACAAGGAAGATAAGCCCGGCCCCTTGTGATGTACAAGGAAGATAAGCCCGGCCCCTTGTGATGTACAAGGAAGATAAGCCCGGCCCCTTGTGATGTAGAAGAAAGATAAGCCCGGCCCCTTGTGATGTACAAGGAAGATAAGCCCGGCTCCTTGTGATGTACAAGGAAGATAAGCCCGGCCCCTTGTGATGTACAAGGAAGATAAGCCCGGCCCCTTGTGATGTACAAGGAAGATAAGCCCGGCCCCTTGTGATGTACAAGGAAGATAAGCCCGGCCCCTTGTGATGTACAAGGAAGATAAGCCCGGCTCCTTGTGATGTACAAGGAAGATAAGCCCGGCTCCTTGTGATGTAGAAGAAAGATAAGCCCGGCCCCTTGTGATGTACAAGGAAGATAAGCCCGGCCCCTTGTGATGTACAAGGAAGATAAGCCCGACCCCTTGTGATGTAGAAGGAAGATAAGCCCGGCCCCTTGTGATGTAGAAGAAAGATAAGCCCGGCCCCTTGTGATGTACAAAGAAGATAAGCCCGGCCCCATGTGATGTACAAGGAAGATAAGCCCGGCCCCATGTGATGTACAAGGAAGATAAGCCCGGCCCCATGTGATGTACAAGGAAGATAAGCCCGGCCCCTTGTGATGTACAAGGAAGATAAGCCCGGCCCCTTGTGATGTACAAGGAAGATAAGCCCGGCCCCTTGTGATGTACAAGGAAGATAAGCCCGGCCCCTTGTGATGTACAAAGAAGATAAGCCCGGCTCCTTGTGATGTACAAAGAATATACGTATGGCCCCTTGTGATGTACAAAGAAGATAACCCGGCCCCTTGTGATGTACAAAGAAGATAACCCGGCCCCTTGTGATGTACAAAGAAGATAAGCCGGCCCCTTGTGATGTACAATATAGATAAGACCGGCCCCTTGTGATGTACAAAGAAGATAAGTATGGCCCCTTGTGATGTATAAGGAAGATAAGCCCTGCCCCTTGTGATGTACACGGAAAATAATCCCGGCCCCTTTTGATGTACACAGAAGATAAGCCCGGACCCTTTTGATGTACACAGAAGATAAGCCCGGCTCCTTGTGATGTACAAGGAAGATAAGACCGGCCCCTTGTGATGTACAAAGAATATACGTATGGCCCCTTGTGATGTACAAAGAAGATAAGTTTGGCCCTTTGTAATGTACAAGGAAGATAAGGCCGGCCCCTTGTGATGTAGAAGGAAGATAAGGCCGGCCCCTTGTGATGTAGAAGGAAGATAAGCCCGGCCCCTTGTGATGTACAAAGAAGATAAGTATGGCCCTTTGTGATGTACAAGGAAGATAAGTCCTGCCCCTTGTGATGTACAAGAAAGATAAGCCCGGCCCCTTGTGATGTACAAGGAAGATAAGCCCGGCCCCTTGTGATGTACAAGGAAGATAAGCCCGGCCCCTTGTGATGTACAAGGAAGATAAGTCCTGCCCCTTGTGATGTACAAGGAAGATAAGCCCGGCCCCTTGTGATGTACAAGGAAGATAAGCCCGGCCCCTTGTGATGTACAAGGAAGATAAGCCCGGCTCCTTGTGATGTACAAGGAAGATAAGCCCGGCCCCTTGTGATGTACAAGGAAGATAAGCCCGGCCCCTTGTGATGTACAAGGAAGATAAGCCCGGCCCCTTGTGATGTACAAGGAAGATAAGCCCGGCCCCTTGTGATGTACAAGGAAGATAAGCCCGGCCCCTTGTGATGTACAAGGAAGATAAGTCCTGCCCCTTGTGATGTACAAGAAAGATAAGCCCGGCCCCTTGTGATGTACAAGGAAGATAAGCCCGGCCCCTTGTGATGTACAAGGAAGATAAGCCCGGCCCCTTGTGATGTAGAAGGAAGATAAGCCCGGCCCCTTGTGATGTAGAAGAAAGATAAGCCCAGCCCCTTGTGATGTACAAAGAAGATAAGCCCGGCCCCATGTGATGTACAAGGAAGATAAGCCCGGCCCCATGTGATGTACAAGGAAATTAAGCCCGGCCCCTTGTGATATACAAGGAAAGTAAGCCCGGCCCCTTGTGATGTACAAAGAAGATAAGTCCAGCCCTGTTGTGATTTAGAAAGATAATAAACCCGGCCTCTTGTGATGTAGAAAGAAGATAACCCCGCCCCTTGTGACATACAAAGAAGATAAGCCCAGCCTCTTGTGATGTACAAAGAGGATAAGCCCGGCCCCTTGTGATATACAAAGAAGATAAGTACGGCCCCTGTTGTGATGTATAAGGAAGATAAGCCTGGCCCCTTGTGATGCACAATGAAGATAAGCCCGGCCCCTTGTGATGCACAATGAAGATAAGCCTGGCCCCTTGTGATGCACAATGAAGATAAGCCCGGCCCTTTGTAATGTGCTTATAAACAATTAAAGGGACACTGAATCCAAATTTTTCCTTTTGTGATTCAGATAGAGCATGCAATTGTAAGCAACTTTCTAATTTACTCCTATTATCAATTTTTCTTTGTTCTCTTGCTATCATTATTTGTAAAAGAAGGCATCAGCAAGAACAACCCAAGTTGTTTACCAAAAAGGGGCTGGCATCTAAACTTACATTCTTGCATTTCAAATAAAGATAGCAAGAGAACAAAGAAAATTTGATAATAGGAGTAAATTAGAAAGTTGCTTAAAATGTCATGCTCTATCTGAATCATGAAAGAAAAAAATTGGGTTCAGTGTCCCTTTAATGGGGTTGATGTTACCAGAGCACTGAGATCCTGCACCTGGTAATGCACCTCCATACCCAATGAAAGTGAGTGGGGATCATGGTTTTCTCTCACATTTTACCATTAGCCTAAGAGCTTTCCCACAGGCTTCCTGATACACAATTTGGTTCTGTGGACAGAGACGTGTGCATGTGAAGCATAAGGGGAGGATTCTATAAATTACTTTTTAGCTTGTGTCAGCTTCTTCTCAAGGTCCTGGTTGGTCTCTTCCAGAAATTTTTTCTCTCCATTCAGCGACTCCATACTCTGCTGCAACGTGTGCATCTGGCTCATCAGAAGCTCAATTTCCTGATGGTCTCTCTCTAGGATTTGCCTTTGACATTCTACTCCTCCATGCAAACGCTGTGATGCCCGCTGAAGATTTTCCAACTCTAATTTACCCTATGAGAAAGAGTTGGTTAATTAAATAATATTGGAACCCCTCATGCACAAAATGTTGCTTTGTGTTTTTGTATCTTTTTTTATATACTACCTTAACATTTCTATATCTAAAATATCTATTAAAATGTTGTATGGGCTGGGCTTTTCTTCCATGGGGCTTGACCTATTATAGTATAGTGAGTAGATGCCCCTCTTCATGACTTGCTTCTGAAATATTAACAGCATATAGATACCCATCGCTAAACCCACGGTAGACACTGAAATGGCTGAATATTCCATTACTTGCAGACGTTTGTTAATTATAAAACATGTCAGTAAGAGATTAGAGAAAAGCTCTTTTGTTAGGCTTAATACAGCTGCTTCAGGGATCTCTTGTCAAACTGCAAGGCTGCTACGTGTATTTCATCTAAAACTGTGACCTGGCGACTTGCTTTTCATCTTCACTGACTAGAGATACATAAGTGAGTTGTTGATGCTGTTTATCAAGAGAAGGTTTGTTTCTTGTGCTTAACTCTCTTAGGACATTCTATGCCGTCCTAACTGCACTGGGTTTTAACGCCCTTAGGACGGCATAGAACGTCCTAGCTTTTTGGCTGGAGAGGGTGGCTAGCGTCATAGGCACTGCCCCCAGACACGATCCCATCATTCAAATCACGCGATCACATTAACTTTTTTACTTATTTGTTTGCATATAAGTCCAGCCGTTACGGGGTTAAACATCAGCTCTGTCATAATACTGACTCTTACCTCCAGCAGCATGGACTGTGTCTCCTCCAGTTCATTAATCTTTTGGTCATGTTGTAATTTAGCTCCTTGCAATTCATTGTTCTCTAGCTGCAGCATTTGTAACACATGTTTCAGTTCTAAAAGGAATAAACGTATTAAGTATAGACATTAAATGATCTGTAAACCCCAATATCAATATCTTCCAGTTCCCTTTATGTTTCTGGGTCTGATGCTACTACTGTTGTACATAATCCCAATCACCTCCTGAGTGCCCCATCTCTTATATTAATTTCTCAAGTAAAGAAACGGATTACATATTTATAACATGAACGTGTGGTGCAGCAAACAGTATGGGCTAGATTACAAGTGGAGCATTATTTAACGCTCCCGCTCGAGCATTAACTGCGGTAGAAGTAAGCTTATGGGTTGCACTCGTATTACAAGTTGAAAGTAAACTGTTTTGGCTTCCACGCTAAGTCGACAAGCGTAAAATGCCGAACTTACAATATCGTATAAGCGATAACCTATTCCCCCATAGAAGTCAATAGTGGGGGGAAAAAAAAACTAACACCCAACTCGCACACAAACACGATTGTATATTCTCAAGTGCGCTAACCCGATATGAAAATATGAATATTTCACATTCTAATGTTCTTCACATCGAAGAATATGTTCTATTTGTTCATAAATATATATTTATACAGTATATATATATATATATATATATATATATATATATATATATATATATATATATATATATATAATGTTTTTTTTACCCAAATATATATTATTTAAAAATACTTAGAACATATTCTGCGATGTGCAGAACATTGGAATGTGAAATACGTACAGTAAATACACAGTATAACAATTTATTAAATATGAATATGGCAAAAAAACATATATACACATATAAACACATATATACACATATAAACACATATATACACATATTAATACATATATACACATATAAATAAATATGTACACATATAAATATACATATACACATATAAATACACATATACAGATATAAATACATATATACACATATAAATGCATATGTACACATATAAATACACATATATATATATATATATATATATATATATATACACACACACGTAAATAAATATATATATATATATATATATATATATATATATATATATATATACACACACACATATACATACATATGCACATAAATACATATATACACATATAAATACATATATACACATATAAATACATATATACACATATAAATACATATACACATATAAATACATATGTACACATATAAATACATACACATATAAATACATATACACACATATAAATACATATGTACACACACAGTGTGTAAATCAGTATAACATTACAGCAAGCGTAGGTTAGGGTCGCCACCTCAGCCATGTTTTCCCGGACACTTATGAGTTACACATGCTACAGGGTGTGCAGAGGGGAACATGAATAGTGCTGTCCAGGGTCACTATTTGTGTGCTGTGCAGGGGTGCAATTCATGTTCCCCTCTGTACAACCTGCAGCATGTGTAACTCATAAGTGTCCAGGAAAACATGGCTGAAGTGGCAACTCTAGAGTAGGTGCATCCCATCTTCTATGGAACCACTGAGATTGCCTCTCTCTGTCACATTCTGATACTTATGATTATATGACGATACCGTCACTTTAACAAGTTTACCTTTTAGAAATCACTCCCCTTTTTTCTCCTATGTATAAGGCATTCCCTGCCCATTAACAGGTGTTGTGTTAATTAATTGTGTTTGCTTTCTTGTGTTGCAAGAAATCTGTTTTTCTCTGCTGAAAACCAACTGCATATTAAACCCGCGTCTGCTGACAGATTTTCATAACAACAGGACTTTTACTAATACTTCCAGCCTATCTAGAATGTTGTATTACCTGCTTAGTGTGAATCTTTCCTATCTCTGGATTTAGTCTTTTTATGCTGCTGAAAACCTCAAGACTGTTTGGGATCTAAAGTGCTGGATCTGCTCTCTAGTTTTAAATACACTTTACATTCACTTAAAGGGCCATGATACCCAAATGTTTAAACACTTGAAAGTGATGCAGCATAACTGTAAAAAGCTGACTAGAAAGTATCTTTTTTTATATACTACCTTAACATTTCTATATCTAAAATATCTATTAAAATGTTGTATGGGCTGGGCCTTTCTTCCATGGGGCTTGACCTATTATAGTATAGTGAGTAGATGCCCCTCTTCATGACTTGCTTCTGAAATATTAACAGCATATAGATACCCATCGCTAAACCCACGGTAGACACTGAAATGGCTGAATATTCCATTACTTGCAGACGTTTGTTAATTATAAAACATGTCAGTAAGAGATTAGAGAAAAGCTCTTTTGTTAGGCTTAATACAGCTGCTTCAGGGATCTCTTGTCAAACTGCAAGGCTGCTACGTGTATTTCATCTAAAACTGTGACCTGGCGACTTGCTTTTCATCTTCACTGACTAGAGATACATAAGTGAGTTGTTGATGCTGTTTATCAAGAGAAGGTTTGTTTCTTGTGCTTAACTCTCTTAGGACATTCTATGCCGTCCTAACTGCACTGGGTTTTAACGCCCTTAGGACGGCATAGAACGTCCTAGCTTTTTGGCTGGAGAGGGTGGCTAGCGTCATAGGCACTACCCCCAGACACGATCCCATCATTCAAATCACGCGATCACATTAACTTTTTTACTTATTTGTTTGCATATAAGTCCAGCCGTTACGGGGTTAAACATCAAATGTTTAAACACTTGAAAGTGATGCAGCATAACTGTAAAAAGCTGACTAGAAAATATCACCTGAACATCTCTATGTAAAAAAGAAAGATATTTTACCTCAAAATGTCCTAAGTATTGAAACCCCATTGCAAAGGACTTTAAGCAGCAAATCAATATGTCTGTCCCAGGACAGGCAAGGGAGTGAGCTTCGTGCACACTCCTATTATTTCCCTATTCAGTTTAAGGAAGTTTATTGTGAAATCTCATGAGAGTTAAGTTAAATCTCATGAGATCACAGTAAAAGAGTTCATGGCTTCAGCACTGCTGATGCTCATTGGCTGCTGTTCATGTCTTCATTTTATTTTTTTTACCTGCAGCTGGACAGTAACTGAAAGATACATTTTTACACAGAACTTGCTCTGCTGAGCTGAGGAGATTGTAAGGTAAAATATCTTCCTTTTTTACATTCTCAGGTGATATTTTCCTGTCAGCTTTTTACAGTTATACTGCATCAGTTTCAAGTGATTTAGCATATGAGTATTATGTCCCTTTAAAGCATTACGTCTGCTGTTTGTGATCTGATTTGCAAAGTGGGGCTACTCTTTTGGATTTAAAGACACTTTGTTTGCTGAAAGCACCAAGATCACCGACTGGCATCTGACTTATGTGCCACTCTATTTACTCCATGAGACACACAGCCTAATAGAAAGATTAGGTAAAAACTTTAAGTTATTCATTTTAAGAGGAAAAAAGACTGTTTATATTTTTGTTGGGTTTGGATTCTGTTTGCCCTTTTCCTCATTACAAACTCTAACTGAATAATACAGTAAGAATCCTGTGTTTGCTTTCATTTGATCTAGTATCTAAAAAAGTGACTCTCTTAAAGAAACAGTGCATCACACTCTCTGACCTAGCGTACAACTCACCTGACTTCTGTTTGCTGATCTGTGCGGCTACTTTCTGCAGATTCTCCTCCTCGTGCGCCACCTGTTGCTTCAGGATAATAAGCTGGGCCTTCTTTTCATTCAGCTGGGCATTCAGTTCTCCTTTTTGCACACTTAAATCTTCAAGGAGAGACCTCACTTCCTACAACAACATCATGGTCAGATTTTTACAGCAAGTCATAAACTTAAAGGGATTAATAACCCATAAAAAGCACAGCCTGGTTTACCCTAATCTCTTTCCGCCTGTCCGCTACATTAAGTTCTCCATCTCGCAAGGCTTCCTTCAGTTCTGCTTTCTTTTGGTCAATGTGATCTTCAAGGAGATTCAACTCCTCTTTCTTTTGTCCTAAGAGTCTGTCCAGCTCCACTGCATCTTGCTGCTGTTCTATCAACTGAAGGATTGGAACAGACACATTTTATTATTAGGCACAGAAAGGTCACTGCTTGGAGTAGACTATTCACTAGAATTAATTACAAGAAGGATTTGCACAGTCAACTCCCTACAGATACCTTGCTTACAGCCTTTATATCTGCACGTGATTAAGCACTGCCTCCCTACAGATACCTTGCTTACAGTTATATCTGCACGTGATTAAGCACTGCCTCCCTACTGATACCTTGCTTACAGCCTTTATATCTGCACGTGATTAAGCACTGCCTCCCTACAGATACCTTGCTTACAGCCTTTATATCTGCACGTGATTAAGCACTGCCTCCCTACAGATACCTTGCTTACAGTTATATCTGCACGTGATTAAGCACTGCTTCCCTACAGATACCTTGCTTACAGCCTTTATATCTGCACGTGATTAAGCACTGCTTCCCTACAGATACCTTGCTTAGTTATATCTGCACGTGATTAAGCACTGCCTCCCTACAGATACCTTGCTTACAGTTATATCTACACATGATTAAGCACTGCCTCCCTACATATACCTTGCTTACAGCCTTTATATCTGCACGTGATTAAGCACTGCCTCCCTACAGATACCTTGTTTACAGTTATATCTACACGTGATTAGGCACTGCCTCCCTACAGATACCTTGCTTACAGTTATATCTACACATGATTAAGCACTGCCTCCCTACAGATACCTTGCTTACAGTTATATCTGCACTTAAGCACTGCCTCCCTACAGATACCTTGCTTACAGTTATATCTGCACGTGATTAAGCACTGCCTCCCTACTGATACCTTGCTTACAGCCTTTATATCTGCACGTGATTAAGCACTGCCTCCCTACAGATACCTTGCTTACAGCCTTTATATCTGCACGTGATTAAGCACTGCCTCCCTACAGATACCTTGCTTACAGTTATATCTGCACGTGATTAAGCACTGCTTCCCTACAGATACCTTGCTTACAGCCTTTATATCTGCACGTGATTAAGCACTGCTTCCCTACAGATACCTTGCTTAGTTATATCTGCACGTGATTAAGCACTGCCTCCCTACAGATACCTTGCTTACAGTTATATCTACACATGATTAAGCACTGCCTCCCTACATATACCTTGCTTACAGCCTTTATATCTGCACGTGATTAAGCACTGCCTCCCTACAGATACCTTGTTTACAGTTATATCTACACGTGATTAGGCACTGCCTCCCTACAGATACCTTGCTTACAGTTATATCTACACATGATTAAGCACTGCCTCCCTACAGACACCTTGCTTACAGTTATATCTGCACGTGATTAAGCACTGCTTCCCTACAGATACCTTGCTTACAGTTATATCTGCACGTGATTAAGCATTGCCTCCCTACAGATACATTGCTTATAGTTATATCTACACATGATAAAGTACTGCCTCCCTACAGATACCTTGCTTATAGTTATATCTACACATGATAAAGCACTGCCTCCCTACAGATACCTTGCTTACAGTTATATCTGCACATGATTAAAAACACTGCCTCCCTACAGATACCTTGCTTACAGTTATATCTGCATGTGATTAAGCACTGCCTCCCTTCAGATACCTTGCTTACAGTTTTATCTGCACGTGATTAAGCACTGCCTCCCTACAGATACCTTGTTTACAGTTATATCTGCACGTGATTAAGCACTGCCTCCCTACAGATACCTTGCTTACAGCCTTTATATCTGCACGTGATTAAGCACTGCCTCCCTACAGATACCTTGCTTACAGCCTTTATATCTGCACGTGATTAAGCACTGCCTCCCTACAGATACCTTGCTTACAATTATATCTGCATGTGATTAAGCACTGCAACTCTACAGATACCTTGCTTACAGGTATATCTACACATGATTAAGCACTGTAACTCTACAGATACCTTGCTTACAGTTATATCTACACATGATTAAGCACTGCCTCCCTTGACTCCCTACAGATACCTTGCTTACAGTTATATCTACACATGATTAAGCACTGCTTCCCTACAGATACCTTGCTTACAGTTATATCTACAAATGATTAAGCACTGCCTCCCTACAGATACCTTGCTTACAGTTATATCTGCATGTGAATAAGCACTGCTTCCCTACAGATACCTTGCTTACAGTTATATCTGCACGTGATTAAGCACTGCCTCTCTACAGATATCTTGCTTACAGTTATATCTGCACATGATTAAGCACTGCCTCCCTACAGACACCTTGCTTACAGTTATATCTGCACATGATTAAGCACTGCCTCTCTACAGATACCTTGCTTAGTTATATCTACACATGATAAAGCACTGCCTCCCTACAGATACCTTGCCTACAGTTATATCTGCATGTGATTAAGCACTGCCTCCCTACAGATACCTTGCTTACAGTTTTATCTGCACATGATTAAGCACTGCCTCCCTACAGATACCTTGCTTAAAGTTATATCTGCACGTGATTAAGCACTGCCTCCCTACAGATACCTTGCTTACAGTTATATCTGCATGTGATTAAGCACTGCCTCCCTACAGATACCTTGCTTACAGTTATATCTGCACGTGATTAAGCACTGCCTCCCTACAGATACCTTGCTTACAGTTATATCTGCACGTGATTAAGTACTGCCTCCCTACAGATACCTTGCTTACAGTTATATTTGCACGTGATTAAGCACTGCCTCTCTACAGATACCTTGCTTACAGTTATATGTGTACGTGATTAAGCACTGCCTCCCTACAGATACCTTGCTTACAGTTATATCTGCACATGATTAACCACTGCCTCCCTACAGATACCTTGCTTACAGTTATATGTGCACATGATTAAGCACTGCCTCCCTACAGATACCTTGCTTACAGTTATATCTGCACGTGATTAAGCACTGCCTCTCTACAGATACCTTGCTTACAGTTATATCTGCACGTGATTAAGCACTGCCGCCCTACAGATACCTTGCTTAGTTATATCTGCACTTGATTAAGCACTGCCTCCCTACAGATACCTTGCTTACAGTTATATCTGCACGTGATTAAGCACTGCTTCCCTACAGATACCTTGCTTATAGTTATATCTGCACGTGATTAAGCACTGCTTCCCTACAGATACCTTGCTTATAGTTATATCTGCACGTGATTAAGCACTGCCTCCCTACAGATACCTTGCTTACAGTTATATCTGCACGTGATTAAGCACTGCCTCCCTACAGATACCTTGCTTACAGTTATATCTGCACGTGATTAAGCACTGCCTCCCCTACAGATACCTTGCTTACAGTTATATCTGCACGTGATTAAGCACTGCCTCCCTACAGATACCTTGCTTACAGTTATATCTGCACGTGATTAAGCACTGCCTCCCTACAGATACCTTGCTTACAGTTATATCTACACATGATTAAGCACTGCCTCCATACAGATACCTTGCTTACAGTTATATTTGCACGTGATTAAGCACTGTCTCCCTACAGATACCTTGCTTAGTTATATCTGCACTTGATTAAGCACTGCCTCCCTACAGATACCTTGCTTACAGTTATATCTGCACGTGATTAAGCACTGCCTCCCTACAGATACCTTGCTTACAGTTATATCTGCACGTGATTAAGCACTGCCTCCCTACAGATACCTTGCTTACAGTTATATCTGCACTTAAGCACTGCCTCCCTACAGATACCTTGCTTACAGTTATATCTGCACGTGATTAAGCACTGCCTCCCTACAGATACCTTGCTTACAGTTATATCTGCACGTGATTAAGCACTACCTCCCTACAGATACCTTGGTTACAGTTATATCTGCACGTGATTAAGTACTGCCTCTCTACAGATACCTTGCTTACAGTTATATCTGCACGTGATTAAGCACTGCCTCTCTACAGATACCTTGCTTACAGTTATATCTGCACGTGATTAAGCACTGCCTCTCTACAGATACCTTGCTTACAGTTATATCTGCACGTGATTAAGCACTGCCGCCCTACAGATACCTTGCTTACAGTTATATCTGCACTTGATTAAGCACTGCCTCCCTACAGATACCTTGCTTACAGTTATATCTGAACGTGATTAAGCACTGCCTCCCTACAGATACCTTGCTTACAGTTATATCTGCACGTGATTAAGCACTGCCTCCCTACAGATACCTTGGTTACAGTTATATCTGCACATGATTAACCATTGCCTCCCTACAGATACCTTGCCTACAGTTATATCTGCACGTGATTAAGGACTGCATATGGCAATCCTAAGCATAGATATTTGTCATTTTTGTGCTCCGATACTGCTAAGAATAAAACACTGTGAGCTATTACACAGTGATCTGGTGGGCGTCTAATAAAATCTAGGGAAAACATGAACAAAACTCTTCTAGAAATTATTACCTGGTTGTTCAGTCTCTCCAGTGCAATCTTCTTCTCCTGAAATATATCTTCAGCTTCCCGAAGAGTCTGCAAATAGTGATTTTCTTTTCCTTCAGCGACCTGTATATCTGCTTGGATTTTCTGAAAGCTGAGAGATGCACAATGTGTTCAGTAACTAAATATAATCTGTAACATACTGGATACGTTTATCTCACGCTGGTGCAGGACAGATATTTACTTATCATTCATCTTGTCAATTTGGTGGTTGAGCGACTGGAATTCGGCATCTCTTGAGGACACTACACTGTTGATCTCCTTGAGAATTTTCTCTTGTTCCGCTCTGTGCAGCTCAAGATCTTTTACGTTTGCTTGCAGTAGTCTAAAACAGCAGCACAAAGTCATTATTAATAAGTGATATAAAGAAGTGCATTAATTAGATCACATTATATTATTTGCGTGCACTGGTATTATAGTCCAGCGTAATGCGACTTGAGTTCAATAAAGCACACTTCCATAGGCTCCAATGGGAGCGTCGTTCTCATGCCATGAGTCACAGCATGAGAACTAGTGCAGCAGAGGGGGTAAGTTGTGCAGCGATGGCAGCAAATTGTCAATATACATGTATATGGCTATATACCTGTAGCGGGTCTCGGTACCCCAGACTGGGTATACCCGCTAAAGTCAGCTTCCTCCCACCAAATGCCAACCCATGAACCTCCACTGGATACCTGCCGCTATTAGAATAACGGCTGCTGCTAGTTGTTATAGCTACCCCCAAGAACATTAGCCAAGACTGAATGCTTGAGGGTCAAAATAGGAACTGCTTTATTGCACAGAAAACACAGCTTTTATATATTATATATATTATATTATTATATATAGTTACTACATAATCAATAGAAACAAATATTATACAATGAGATAAACATCAGACAATGGTTAGTTAACCAAGATTCTAATCACATCCTGACTTACAAAAGGACAATGGATGACTCACACAATAAGAAAAAGACACTTCAGGGAGAAACAAGACAGGCGGACCTAAACGGAAGGCGCTATCGCTTGAAGAACTTTCCTCCCCAAGGAAGCCTCAGCTTGAGGCAAAAAAACATAGACTCGAAAAAATGGTAAATAATAACCATTTATGGTAAATAATAGTATTTACACCATACCTTATGGTAAATCCTGCAAGATACTGGCTTACTAGCCTGAATCATAGCATCAAAAAAATTTCACTGAAAACCCACATCTTGACAAGACAAAGCAATCAATCTCAAAGCAGTGAGCTTCAGAGATCTAGGATTAGGAAAGATGAAGAAACCCTGAAGGAGAAGGTCCTTCCTCAGAGGTAACTTCCAAGAGGGAAGGGCCACATCATTCACCAGGTTCACAAATCAGATTCTGCGTGGCCAGACAGAGCAAATAAAATCACTGATGCCAACTCCTGTTAGATACGAGCTATAATTCGAGGAAGAAAGGCAAACAGGGAGGAAAACAGGTACACAAGATCAAAGTCTCAATGAACCACCAGATCATCGATCAGAGCTGTTTGCAGATCTCTTGATCTCGACCCGTAATTAGGAAAGTTTGCGATAGACGAGATACCATCAGAACCAACTGCGGAACTCTCCACCTGAGCGTTATCATTCCGAAAGAAGAGCCCCCGGATGAAAAACATAATTTATGCTTACCTGATAAATTATTTTCTCCTGTAGTGTAGTCAGTCCACGGGTCATCATTACTTATGGGATATTAACTCCTCCCCAACAGGAAGTGCAAGAGGATCACCCAAGCAGAGCTGCTATATAGCTCCTCCCCTCTACGTCACACCCAGTCATTCGACCGAGAACCAAACGAGAAAGGAGAAACTATAGGGTGCAGTGGTGACTGGAATATAACTTAAAAATTTAGACCTGCCATAAAAAACAGGGCGGGCCGTGGACTGACTACACTACAGGAGAAAGGAATTTATCAGGTAAGCATAAATTATGTTTTCTCCTGTTAAGTATAGTCAGTCCACAGGTCATCATTACTTATGGGATACCAATACCAAAGCTAAGTACACGGATGACGGGAGGGACAGGCAGGATCTTTATACGGAAGGAACCACTGCCTGAAGAACCTTTCTCCCAAAAACAGCCTCCGAAGAAGCAAAAGTATCAAATTTGGAAAATTTGGAAAAAGTATGAAGAGAAGACCAAGTTGCAGCCTTGCAAATCTGTTCAACAGAGGCCTCATTCTTAAAGGCCCAAGTGGAAGCCACAGCTCTAGTAGAATGAGCTGTAATTCGTTCAGGAGGCTGCTGTCCAGCAGTCTCATAGGCTAAACATATTATGCTACGAAGCCAGAAAGAGAGAGAGGTAGCAGAAGCTTTTTGACCTCTCCTCTGTCCAGAATAAACGACAAACAGGGAAGAAGTTTGTCGAAAATCTTTAGTTGCCTGTAAATAAAATTTCAGGGCACGGACTACATCCAGATTGTGTAGAAGTCGTTCCTTCTTTGAAGAAGGGTTAGGACACAATGATGGAACAACAATATCTTGATTGATATTCCTATTAGAGACTACCTTAGGTAAAAACCCAGGCTTAGTGCGCAGAACAACCTTGTCTGAATGAAAAATCAGATAAGGAGAATCACAATGTAAGGCCGATAACTCAGAGACTCTTCGAGCTGAGGAAATAGCCATTAAAAACAGAACTTTCCAAGATAACAATTTGATATCAATGGAATGAAGGGGTTCAAACGGAACACCCTGTAAAACGTTAAGAACTAAATTTAAGCTCCATGGTGGAGCAACAGTTTTAAACACAGGCTTAATCCTGGCCAAAGCCTGACAAAAAGCCTGAACGTCTGGAACTTCCGCCAGACGTTTGTGTAAAAGAATGGACAGAGCTGAGATCTGTCCCTTTAAGGAACTAGCAGATAAACCCTTTTCTAAACCTTCTTGTAGAAAAGACAATATCCTAGGAATCCTAACCTTACTCCATGAGTAACTCTTGGATTCGCACCAATGTAAGTATTTACGCCATATTTTATGGTAAATCTTTCTGGTAACAGGTTTCCTAGCCTGTATTAAGGTATCAATTACTGACTCCGAAAATCCACGCTTTGATAAAATCAAGCGTTCAATTTCCAAGCAGTCAGCTTCAGAGAAATTAGATTTTGATGTTTGAAAGGACCCTGAATCAGAAGGTCCTGTCTCAGCGGCAGAGACCAAGGTGGACAGGATGACATGCCCACTAGATCTGCATACCAGGTCCTGCGTGGCCACGCAGGCGCTATTAGAATCACCAATGCTCTCTCCTGTTTGATCCTGGCAATCAATCGAGGAAGCATCGGGAAGGGTGGAAACACATAAGCCATCCCAAGGTCCAAGGTGCTGTCAAAGCATCTACCAGGACCGCTCCCGGGTCCCTGGACCTGGACCCGTAACAAGGAAGCTTGGCGTTCTGGCGAGACGCCATGAGATCTATCTCTGGTTTGCCCCAACGTCGAAGTATTTGGGCAAAGACCTCCGGATGAAGTTCCCACTCCCCCGGATGAAAAGTCTGACGACTTAGGAAATCCACCTCCCAGTTCTCCACTCCCGGAATGTGGATCGCTGACAGGTGGCAAGAGTGAGACTCTGCCCAGCGAATTATCTTTGATACTTCCATCATCGCTAGGGAGCTTCTTGTCCCTCCTTGATGGTTGATGTAAGCTACAGTCGTGATGTTGTCCGACTGAAACCTGATGAACCTCCGAGTTGTTAACTGAGGCCAAGCCAGAAGGGCATTGAGAACTGCTCTCAATTCCAGAATGTTTATTGGAAGGAGACTCTCCTCCTGAGTCCATGATCCCTGAGCCCTCAGGGAATTCCAGACAGCGCCCCAACCTAGTAGGCTGGCGTCTGTTGTTACAATTGTCCAGTCTGGCCTGCTGAAGGGCATCCCCCTGGACAGATGTGGCCGAGAAAGCCACCATAGAAGAGAATTTCTGGTCTCTTGATCCAGATTCAGAGTAGGGGACAAATCTGAGTAATCCCCATTCCACTGACTTAGCATGCATAATTGCAGCGGTCTGAGATGCAGGCGTGCAAAGGGTACTATGTCCATTGCCGCTACCATTAAGCCGATTACCTCCATGCATTGAGCCACTGACGGGTGTTGAATGGAATGAAGGACACGGCAAGCATTTTGAAGCTTTGTTAACCTGTCTTCTGTCAGGTAAATCTTAATTTCTACAGAATCTATAAGAGTCCCCAAGAAGGGAACTCTTGTGAGTGGAAAGAGAGAACTCTTCTCTTCGTTCACCTTCCACCCATGCGACCTTAGAAATGCCAGTACTAACTCTGTATGAGACTTGGCAGTTTGACAGCTTGACTCTTGAATCAGAATGTCGTCTAGGTACGGAGCTACCGAAATTCCTCGCGGTCTTAGCACCGCCAGAAGAGAGCCCAGAACCTTTGTGAAGATTCTTGGAGCCGTAGCCAATCCGAATGGAAGAGCTACAAACTGGTAATGCCTGTCTAGGAAGGCAAACCTTAAATACCGGTAATGATCTTTGTGAATCGGTATGTGAAGGTAGGCATCCTTTAAATCCACTGTGGTCATGTACTGACCCTTTTGGATCATGGGTAAGATTGTCCGAATAGTTTCCATTTTGAACGATGGAACTCTTAGGAATTTGTTTAGGATCTTTAAATCCAAGATTGGTCTGAAGGTTCCTTCTTTCTTGGGAACCACAAACAGATTTGAGTAAAACCCCAGTCCGTGCTCCGACCGCGGAACCGGATGGATCACTCCCATTAGTAAAAGATCTTGTACACAGCGTAGAAACGCCTCTTTCTTTATTTGGTTTGTTGACAACCTTGAAAGATGAAATCTCCCTTTTGGGGGAGAGGTTTTGAAGTCCAGAAGATATCCCTGAGATATGATCTCTAACGCCCAGGGATCCTGGACATCTCTTGCCCAAGCCTGGACAAAGAGAGAAAGTCTGCCCCCCACTAGATCCGTTCCCGGATCGGGGGCCCTCAATTCATGCTGTCTTAGGGGCAGCAGCAGGTTTTCTGGCCTGCTTGCCCTTGTTCCAGGACTGGTTAGGTTTCCAGCCTTGTCTGTAGCGAGCAACAGCTCCTTCCTGTTTTGGTGCAGAGGAGGTTGATGCTGCTCCTGCCTTGAAGTTACGAAAGGCACGAAAATTAGACTGTCTAGCCTTAGGTTTGGCTCCGTCTTGAGGCAGGGCATGGCCTTTACCTCCTGTAATGTCAGCGATAATTTCTTTCAAACCGGGCCCGAATAAGGTCTGCCCCTTGAAAGGTATGTTAAGTAATTTAGATTTAGAAGTAACATCAGCTGACCAGGATTTTAGCCACAGTGCTCTACGTGCCTGAATGGCGAATCCGGAATTCTTAGCCGTAAGTTTAGTTAAATGTACTACGGCATCTGAAATAAATGAATTAGCTAGCTTAATGGTTTTAAGCTTATTTGAAATCTCATCAATAGTTATGGAGTCAAGAGTCTCTTCCAGAGACTCGGACCAAAATGCGGCCGCAGCCGTGACAGACGCAATACATGCAAGGGGTTGCAATATAAAACCTTGTTGAACAAACATTTTCTTAAGGTAACCCTCTAATTTTTTATCCATTGGATCTGAAAAAGCACAGCTATCCTCCACCGGGATAGTGGTACGCTTAGCCAGAGTAGAAACCGCTCCCTCCACCTTAGGGACCGTCTGCCATAAGTCCCGTGTGGTGGCGTCTATCGGAAACATTTTTCTAAATACAGGAGGGGGGGAAAAGGGTACACCGGGTTTATCCCACTCCTTAGTAATTATCTCTGTAAGCCTCTTAGGTATAGGAAATACGTCAGTACTCGCCGGTACCGCATAGTATCTATCCAGCCTACATAATTTCTCTGGGATTGCAACGGTGTTACAATCATTCAGAGCCGCTAATACCTCCCCTAGCAGTACACGGAGGTTTTCTAGTTTAAACTTAAAATTTGAAATATCTGAATCCACTCTATTTGGATCAGATCCGTCACCTGCATAATGAAGCTCTCCGTCCTCATGTTCTGCAAGTTGTGACGCAGTATCTGACATGGCCCTATTATTATCAGCGCACTCTGTTCTAACCCCAGAGTGATCTCGCTTACCTCTAAGTTCTGGTAATTTAGACAAAACTTCAGTCATAACATTAGCCATGTCCTGTAGGGTGATTTGTAATGGCCGCCCTGAAGTACTCGGCGTTACAATATCACGCACCTCCCGAGCGGGAGATGCAGGTACTGACACGTGAGGCAAGTTAGTCGGCATAACTTCCCCCTCGTTGTTTGGTGAATGATGTTCAATTTGTACAGATTGACTTTTATTTAAAGTAGCATCAATGCAATTAGTACATAAATTTCTATTGGGCTCCACCTTGGCTTTTGCACATATAGCACAGAGATATTCCTCAGACATGTCAGACATGTTTAACAAACTAGCAATTAGACTAGCAAGCTTGGAAATACTTTTCAAGTCAATTTACAAGTAGTATGCAAAACGTACTGTGCCTTTAAGAAGCACAGAAAGGAACTATGACAGTTGAATAACAATGAACCGGAGAAATTATAAAACCCAAATTTTTCCCGGTAAAAGCATAAATTTAGCAAAGGATTGCCCCCATTAGCAATGGATAACTAACCCTTAATAGCAGAAAAAAAATTTACAAAATATAAACGTTTTTTATCACAGTCAAAGCACAATCTCACAGGTCTGCTGTGAGTGATTACCTCCCTCAAAATAATTTTTGAAGACCCTTGAGCTCTGTAGAGACGATCCGGATCATGCAGGGAGAAAAACAGACTTGTGACTGAATTTCTGATGCGTAGCAAAAGCGCCAAAATAGGCCCCTCCCCCTCACACACAACAGTGAGGGAAGTTCAGTAAACTGTCTTAAGTTTAAAATAAACGACAGCCAAGTGGAAAAACAGTGCCCAAAACAATTTTTCACCCAGTACCTCAGAAAATTAAACGATTTAACATGCCAGCAAACGTTTAAAATCTAATAATATGAAATGTCATTAAAAAGCCTGCTGCTAGTCGTTCCCACTGCAAGTTAGGCTAAAAGTTATATGCATATAGTATTATCCCAGTGAAGTGCCATTCCCCAGAATACTGAAGTGTAAACATATATACATAACAGCCTGATACCAGTTGCTACTACTGCATTTAAGGCTGAACTTATATTATATCGGTATTGACAGTATTTTCTCAGTCAATTCCATTCCTCAGAAAATAATATACTGCAACATACCTCTTTGCAGGTAAATCTGCCCGCTGTCCCCTGATCTGAAGTTTACCTCACTCCTCAGAATGGCCGAGAACAGCAAGATGAATCTTAGTTACGCCGACTAAGATCATATAAAAACTCTGGTAGATTCTTCTTCAAATTCTACCTGAGAAGGAACAACACACTCCGGTGCTGTTTTAAAATAACAAACTTTTGATTGAAGATATAAAAACTAAGTATAATCACCACAGTCCTCTCACACATCCTATCTATTAGTTGGGTGCAAGAGAATGACTGGGTGTGACGTAGAGGGGAGGAGCTATATAGCAGCTCTGCTTGGGTGATCCTCTTGCACTTCCTGTTGGGGAGGAGTTAATATCCCATAAGTAATGATGACCCGTGGACTGACTACACTTAACAGGAGAAAGACTGCATTTTTTAGACAATCCGCTTCCTAGTGGACCACCGCTGGGATGAGGATGGCAGAAAGGAGATAAATGTGAAACTCTGCCCACTGAAGAATGTGATTCACCTTCATACCTAAAGAGATCCGAGCTCCTCCCTGATGGATGATATACGCCACCGAAGTGACGTTTTCTGATTGAAATCTGACAAACCGGACCAAACTCAGGTGATGCCAAGCCTCTAAGAACATTATTGGGAGAGAAGACCCCTCCTGAACAGGCTGCCCGACAGGCTGGCAAACTGTGGACACAATCTCCCAAGATGGTCCCAGAAAGCATGTGCCCTGGGACAGAAGATCCTGAGAGATCCACCAGGACAGAGAATCTCTCATCTGGGATTCTAGAACTATCCTCTGGGAGAGACCCAAGAGGTCTCCGTTCTATTGTCTGAGCATGTATAACTATAGAGGTCTCAGATGGAAACAAGCAAAAGGAAGATGTCCATGGACCCGCAGACCAAGGCTTCCGTACACATAGCCTCAGACATAGAGAGGTCTGATAGAATGACAAGTAGCAAGAACCTGGAGTTTCTGACCTCCGTCAAGGAAAACTTACATGGAGAATGAGTCTATGACCATCCCCAAAAAACATACCCTGATATTTGGCACCAAGGGGCTCTATTTCATAACCACCTTTCACCCGTGAGAACAGAGATTCAAATGAGATCTTGCTAAATAGAAAGATGACATCGGAACCAAGATCTCGTCCAGGTACAGAGCCAGAGATAATCTCTGATCTAGCCATTGCTAGAAGAACCCCTAGAACTTTCGTAAAAATTTGAGGGGCACGGGCAAGGCCGAAAAGAAGGGCTACAAATATGGAAGGGTTTGTCCAAAAAAACAAACCGAAGTAATTGGAAATGTTCCCAGAGAATAGGAACATGCAGATGCATGTCCTTCAGGTCGATGGTAGACATGAACTGACCCTCCTGATTAAAGGGAGGATTACTGGGCAGCTCGACCTACCGTCTGACTACTATTGTCCAAAAAGATTTCTTAAGATACTAAGGAAAAACTAGGACTGTAACATGTCATGGGGAAAAAAAATAATAATTCTACTAGAGCCCCAAAAATTACTACGTATATAACATAAGTCTCATACTACGGTCCCTGTACAAAAAATGATAACATTATCTTGTACTCTATACATGTTATTGTATAATAAAGAAATCTTATATTGAGCCCATATATAAGTAAAATATAGCAGCATCTTAAGTTACTTAGAAAACTAAGTATATTGTAAACATATTACATAATACCTATAATCAGATAAACAAGGTATTGTACCTGAGAAAATACAAGAAACTTCAACAAGTTTATAATTAAATTACCACCAAATGGCGGTAAACACCAGGGAACATGCTTAATTTGATATCATCCCCAGGATTAACCTCTAAATCAGAGGGATGCATCCTATCTGCGGGGTAGTAGAACAAAGGATAATCAAATAACTTATTCTTTCCTGTAAAGCAGCGGTTCCCAACCTCTGGTACTTGTACCCCTGGGGGTACTTGGCAGACCAGTTGGGGGTACTCAAAAATATTGTTGGTAATGGTGGAAGATCCGGGGGGAGGCACACTCAATGGGTCATCAACTAATAACCATCGTGGAACTGTGGAAGGAAGGAACGTTCAGCCGGAAAATGACAAGTGAAGTCCTGGCCTGGCATATAGGCAGATGGGAGCCCCTGCACCTGAAATATGTGGACCGGGTGTGGATGACTCAGGTCCACATATTAATGATCACCCTGTCACCAGACAGCTTAGCCTCCTGCTTCACCCACCCCCGTGCACAAAATGTTGACTGCGAGTGCGCAGTTAGAAACAGCACTGCAGCAGCATAGCTGCGTAGACACTTGTGGTAGAGCTGTGGAGGTTGCGAGTCACACAGGCGAGGTGGGTCTGCATCCCCAAATAAGTTATAGTCAGTGCTGGTAAGTAAAGTACTAATGCTAGTGCTTGCTTGAGTCAGATTGCTTCACTTCCAACTAAAAACGTCCATAGTGGCTGGGTGGTTTATATCGATCTGATCTCACAAATTAAAATATTTATTTTTCTGATCATTACGCTTTGACTCCCCCCCAGGGCCGTGTTTAGGGGCAACCAGGCAGCTGCCAGGGGCACCAGCCACACAGCAGGGCTCCTTCTGAGAATGAGATCTGAGCTTTAATCCTGTTGATACACGTACGGTCGTATGCCATTCAGATATAGCTTACCTCCCCTATAAAAAAGTGCTTCCTTTATTTTGAGGGATGGGTGTGGGTAACAAAGAGAGGGGGTACTCATAAATGAAAAGCCTAATCAAGGGGTACGGGAGAGAAAAAAGGTTGGGAACCGCTGCTGTAAAGAAAGAAGAATATCTGCAGGAGCCAAACTACCATAAACTGCCACAAGATTATACATTATTATATTGCAATGCCTATTAGGTTACCATAAAAAAATAAATTGAGTATAAATAAGCAGTACTAGGAGGCAAAACCAGAGAACAATTGTTCAAAGGAGCCTTAGCCTACTGAGCTTTACAATAAAGTGCATCTACAGAGTACAGATGACAATGTCCCCATTGGCAAATTAAACAGATCACTGTACTAAAAATGGGCTATCCTCAGTATGTACGGCTAAAATGTAAAAAACAAACAAACATATTTTTAAGACGGAGCCAAAAGTATGTATAACGGTCTGCAGGGACAGATTCCATGAGGATAGAAACAAAATGTGAAAGGGGACCACAATGTAAACGCACTTAAAGTGCATGGTCACATGACCTCAAAGTCGTAACAAACACAGTAAAGTGGCGTCACTAGGGGGTGCGGGCCGCACCCGGGTGACACCCTCCAGGGGGTGACACCACATAAAAAACAGAATTTATGCTTACCTGATAAATTACTTTCTCCAACGGTGTGGCCCGGTCCACGGTGTCATCCTTACTTGTGGGATATTCTCTTCCCCAACAGGAAATGGCAAAGAGTCCCAGCAAAGCTGGTCACATGGTCCCTCCTAGGCTCCGCCCACCCCAGTCATTCGACCGACGGACAGGAGGAAAATATATAGGAGAAACCATATGGTACCGTGGTGACTGTAGTTAGAGAAAATAATTCATCAGACCTGATTAAAAAACCAGGGCGGGCCGTGGACCGGACACACCGTTGGAGAAAGTAATTTATCAGGTAAGCATAAATTCTGTTTTCTCCAACATTGGTGTGTCCGGTCCACGGCGTCATCCTTACTTGTGGGAACCAATACCAAAGCTTTAGGACACGGATGAAGGGAGGGAGCAAATCAGGTTACCTAAACGGAAGGCACCACAGTTTGCAAAACCTTTCTCCCAAAAATAGCCTCCGAAGAAGCAAAAGTATCAAATTTGTAAAATTTGGCAAAAGTGTGCAGTGAAGACCAAGTCGCTGCCTTACACATCTGGTCAACAGAAGCCTCGTTCTTGAAGGCCCATGTGGAAGCCACAGCCCTAGTGGAGTGAGCTGTGATTCTTTCAGGAGGCTGCCGTCCGGCAGTCTCATAAGTCAATCGGATAATGCTTTTAAGCCAAAAGGAAAGAGAGGTAGAAGTCGCTTTTTGACCTCTCCTTTTACCAGAATAAACAACAAACAAGGAAGATGTCTGTCTGAAATCCTTTGTAGCCTCTAAATAGAACTTTAGAGCACGGACAACGTCCAAATTGTGTAACAAATGATCCTTCTTTGAAACTGGATTCGGACACAAAGAAGGTACAACTATCTCCTGGTTAATATTTTTGTTAGAAACAACTTTAGGAAGAAAACCAGGCTTAGTACGCAAAACCACCTTATCTGCATGGAACACCAGATAAGGAGGAGAACACTGCAGAGCAGATAACTCTGAAACTCTTCTAGCAGAAGAAATTGCAACCAAAAACAAAACTTTCCAAGATAATAACTTAATATCTACGGAATGTAAAGGTTCAAACGGAACCCCTTGAAGAACTGAAATAACTAGATTTAGACTCCAGGGAGGAGTCAAAGGTCTGTAAACAGGCTTGATCCTAACCAGAGCCTGAACAAATGCTTGAACATCTGGCACAGCTGCCAGTCTTTTGTGAAGTAAGACAGATAAAGCAGAGATCTGTCCCTTTAGAGAACTTGCAGATAATACTTTCTCCAAACCTTCTTGTAGAAAGGAGAGAATCTTAGGAATTTTTATCTTATTCCATGGGAATCCTTTGGATTCACACCAACAGATATATTTTTTCCATATTTTATGGTAAATCTTTCTACTTACAGGTTTTCTGGCCTGAACCAGAGTATCTATCACAGAATCTGAAAACCCACGCTTTGATAGAATCAAGCGTTCAATCTCCAAGCCGTCAGTTGGAGGGAAACCAGATTTGGATGTTCGAATGGACCCTGAACAAGAAGGTCCTGTCTCAAAGGTAGCTTCCATGGTGGAGCCGATGACATATTCACCAGGTCTGCATACCAAGTCCTGCGTGGCCATGCAGGAGCTATCAAGATCACCGAGGCCCTCTCCTGATTGATCCTGGCTACCAGCCTGGGAATGAGAGGAAACGGTGGGAATACGTAAGCTAGGTTGAAAGTCCAAGGTGCTACTAGTGCATCTACTAGAGTCGCCTTGGGATCCCTGGATCTGGACCCGTAGCAAGGAACCTTGAAGTTCTGACGAGACGCCATCAGATCCATGTCTGGAATGCCCCATAATTGAGTTATTTGGGCAAAGATTTCCGGATGGAGTTCCCACTCCCCCGGATGAAATGTCTGACGACTCAGAAAATCCGCTTCCCAATTTTCCACTCCTGGGATGTGGATCGCAGACAAGTGGCAGGAGTGATCCTCCGCCCATTGAATTATTTTGGTCACTTCTTTCATCGCCAGGGAACTCTTTGTTCCCCCCTGATGATTGATATATGCAACAGTCGTCATGTTGTCTGATTGGAACCTTATGAATTTGGCCTTTGCTAGTTGAGGCCAAGCTCTGAGAGCATTGAATATCGCTCTCAGTTCCAGAATGTTTATCGGGAGAAGAGACTCTTCCCGAGACCATAGACCCTGAGCTTTCAGGGATTCCCAGACCGCACCCCAGCCCACTAGACTGGCGTCGGTCGTGACAATGACCCACTCTGGCCTGCGGAAGCTCATTCCCTGGGACAGATGGTCCAGGGTCAGCCACCAACGGAGTGAATCTCTGGTCTTTTGATCTACTTGAATCATTGGAGACAAGTCTGTATAATCCCCATTCCACTGTCTGAGCATGCACAGTTGTAATGGTCTTAGATGAATTAGTGCAAAAGGAACTATGTCCATTGTTGCAACCATCAATCCTACTACTTCCATGCACTGCGCTATGGAAGGACGAGGAACAGAATGAAGCACTTGACAAGAGCTTAGAAGTTTTGATTTTCTGACCTCTGTCAGAAAAAACCTCATTTCTAAGGAATCTATTATTGTTCCCAAGAAGGGAACTCTTGTTGACGGGGACAGAGAACTCTTTTCTTTGTTCACCTTCCATCCGTGAGATGTGAGAAAGGCTAGAACGATGTCCGTATGAGCCTTTGCTTTTGACAGGGACGACGCTTGTATTAGAATGTCGTCCAAGTAAGGTACTACTGCAATGCCCCTTGGTCTTAGAACCGCTAGAAGGGACCCTAGCACCTTTGTGAAAATCCTTGGAGCAGTGGCTAATCCGAATGGGAGAGCCACAGACTGGTAATGTTTGTCCAGAAAAGCGAACCTTAGGAACTGATGATGTTCTTTGTGGATAGGAATATGTAGGTACGCATCCTTTAGGTCCACGGTAGTCATAAATTGACTTTCCTGGATAGTAGGTAGGATCGTTCGAATAGTTTCCATTTTGAACGATGGTACCCTGAGAAATTTGTTTAGGATCTTCAAATCCAAAATTGGTCTGAACGTTCCCTCTTTTTTGGGAACTACGAACAGATTGGAATAAAATCCCATTCCTTGTTCCTTTATTGGAACTGGGTGTATCACTCCCATCTTTAACAGGTCTTCTACACAATGTAAGAATGCCTGTCTCTTTATTTGGTTTGAGGATAAGTGAGACTTGTGGAACCTTCCCCTTGGGGGTAGTTCCTTGAATTCCAGGAGATAACCTTGAGAAACTATTTCTAGCGCCCAAGGATCCTGAACATCTCTTGCCCAAGCCTGAGCAAAGAGAGAGAGTCTGCCCCCCACCAGATCCGGTCCCGGATCTGGGGCTACTCCTTCATGCTGTTTTGTTAGCAGTGGCAGGCTTCTTGGCCTGCTTACCCTTGTTCCAGCCTTGCATTGGTTTCCAGGCTGGTTTGGGTTGTGAGGCATTACCCTCTTGCTTAGAGGATGCAGAATTAGAGACTGGTCCATTTTTGCGAAAGGGACAAAAATTAGGCTTATTTTTAGCCTTAAAAGACCTATCCTGTGGAAGGGCGTGGCCCTTTCCCCCAGTGATGTCTGAAATAATCTCTTTTGCCACGATAGCAAACCCTGAATTTTTCGCCGCTAATCTTGCTAATTGCAAAGCGGCATCTAAAATAAAAGAGTTAGCCAATTTAAGTGCGTGAACTCTGTCCATAACCTCCTCATATGGAGTTTCTCTACTGAGCGACTTTTCTAGTTCCTCGAACCAGAACCACGCTGCTGTAGTGACAGGAACAATGCATGAAATTGGTTGTAGAAGGTAGCCTTGCTGTACAAAAATCTTTTTAAGCAAACCTTCCAATTTTTTATCCATAGGATCTTTGGAAGCACAACTATCTTCAATAGGAATAGTAGTGCGTTTGTTTAGAGTAGAAACTGCCCCCTCGACCTTGGGGACTGTCTGCCATAAGTCCTTTCTGGGGTCGACCATAGGAAATAATTTCTTAAATATAGGGGGAGGAACAAAAGGTATGCCGGGTTTTTCCCACTCCTTATTTACTATGTCCGCCACCCGCTTGGGTATAGGAAAAGCGTCGGGGGGCACCGGAACCTCTAGGAACCTGTCCATCTTGCATAATTTCTCTGGAATGACCAAATTGTCACAATCATCCAGAGTAGATAACAGCTCCTTAAGCAGTGCGCGGAGATGTTCTAATTTAAATTTAAATGTCACAACATCAGTTTCATCTTGATGAGAAATTTTTCCTGAATCTGAGATTTCTCCATCAGACAAAACCTCCCTCATGGCCCCTTGAGATTGGTGTGAGGGTATGTCAGAACAGTTATCATCAGCGTCCTCTTGCTCTTCAATGTTTAAAACAGAGCAATCGCGCTTTCTCTGATAAGTAGGCATTTTAGATAAAAGATTTGCTATGGAGTTATCCATTACAGCCGTTAATTGTTGCATGGTAATAAGTATTGGCGCACTAGATGTACTAGGGGCCTCCTGCATGGGCAAAACTGGTGTAGACACAGTAGGAGATGATGTAGTATCATGTTTACTCCCCTCATTTGAGGAATCATCTTGGGCAATATCATTATCTGTGGCAGTACTGTCCTTACTTTGTTTGGACACTATGGCACAATTATCACATAAATTTAAATGGGGAGACACATTGGCTTTCATACATATAGAACATAGCTTATCTGAAGGTACAGACATGTTAAACAGGCTTAAACTTGTCAACAAAGCACAAAAAACGTTTTAAAATAAAACCGTTACTGTCACTTTAAATTTCAAACAGAAAACACTTTATTACTGAATATGTGAAAAAGTATGAAGGAATCGTGCAAAAATTACCAAAATTTCACCACAGTGTCTTAAAGCCTTAAAAGTATTGCACACCAAATTTCAGAGCTTTAACCCTTAAAATAACGGAACCGGAGCCGTTTTTCAATTTAACCCCTATACAGTCCCAGCTATAGTCTTTGCTAAGACCCAACCAAGCCCAGAGGGGAATACGATACCAAATGACGCCTTCTAAAAGCTTTTTCAGAGATTCTTAGATCCTCACACATGCATCTGCATGCCCTGCTCTCAAAAAACAACTGCGCATTAATGGCGCGAAAATGAGGCTCAGTCTATAACTAGAAAGGCCCCCTGACTGAAAAAGGTGTCCAATACAGTGCCTGCCGTTTTATAAGCGTTCCCCAAGATTATAAATGTCAAATGTTAGCCTAAATCTGAATAATATGCACAAATAAAGCAATCGATTTAGCCCATAAAAATTAGTGATGTGAAGTTCGGTTCATCCTGATGAATCGGTTCATTTCGGACGGTTCGATTAACTGAACCGGTTCATGAACCGATTCATCAGTTCACCTACTGTAACCGGGATCTAATAGCACCAGCTCGAAGGGGGCACCATGCAGGGTCACAGTAATGCGGTGGTATTCAGGGGTTCAAAGGATTAACCTTGTAGTTATTTGGGAATCTGCCAGAAGGAATTGATGGTTTATTAAGAGAACACTGTATCGTTATAGTTAATGTAATTGGGACACTTTAATTCTGGGTTGTTGCTTTTCTATGACATGGGCAGTTTAGTATGAGCGGGTTAATATGGCTGGGAGCATAATAATGATGGATATATTATGTTGTAAATAGACGCGCGTTCTAATTGGAGGTGAAGTATAGCAGGGCTATTCCGTCTCCCCTATTCTAGCTGCATTGGTCCTGTGCGCTCCCAGCCATATTAACCCGCTCATTCTAAACTGCCCATGTCATAGAAAAGCAACAACCCAGAATTAAAGTGTCCCAATTACATTAACTATAACGATACGGTGTTCTCTTAATAAACCATCGATTCATTCTGGCAGATTCCCAAATAACTACAAGCTTAACCCTTTGAACCCCTGAATACGACCACATTACTGTGACGAATCAGTGTACTGAATCAGTGTACTGTGTACTGTTAACTCAGTGATTCATTAGCAACTGAGTGATTCATAGCAGAACCAGAGTTATAACACAGTTGCTAATGAATCACTGAGTTAACAGTACACTGATGCAGTACACTGATTCAACAGCATGTAATATGATCCTAGAGTGAGGTCTCAGTGATTCATAGCAGAAGCAGAGTTATAACAGAGACCTCACTCTAGGATCATATTACATGCTGCTTGTCTGACTGAGCTGACTCAGGAACTGAACTGTTACAAACGAATCAGTTCAGTCTGGTGAACCGATTCATACAGTTCAGTAAAAAGAACCAGTTCAAATGAACGATTCGTTCATGAACTGCACATCACTAATAAAAATGTCTACCAGTTTTTTAGCCCATAATAAGCCCTTTATTCTGTTTGTTTGACTAAGAAAATGGCTTACCGGTCCCCATGAGGGGAAATGACAGCCTTCCAGCATTACACAGTCTTGTTAGAAATATGGCTAGTCATACCTTAAGCAGAAAAGTCTGCTAACTGTTTCCCCCAACTGAAGTTACTTCATCTCAACAGTCCTATGTGGAAACAGCAATCGATTTTAGTTACTGTCTGCTAAAATCATCTTCCTCTTACAAACAGAAATCTTCATCCTTTTCTGTTTTAGAGTAAATAGTACATACCAGCACTATTTTAAAATAACAAACACTTGATAGAAGAATAAAAACTACATTTAAACACCAAAAAAACTCTTAACCATCTCCGTGGAGATGTTGCCTGTGCAACGGCAAAGAGAATGACTGGGGTGGGCGGAGCCTAGGAGGGACCATGTGACCAGCTTTGCTGGGACTCTTTGCCATTTCCTGTTGGGGAAGAGAATATCCCACAAGTAAGGATGACGCAGTGGACCGGACACACCAATGTTGGAGAAAAAAAAATTGAAATTCAAAGAAATACAATGTAGAAATGCATAGATTTTTGTATTAGAGGGGCCAGCATTTGTGAACATTAGTGGGACTGGGGAAGTTGTAGACACTTAATTTTTTTGCCCCTTGAGCCAGCGCTGCAATTTCCACAAATAGTTTTCCCGGCTGCTTTTGCTTGTTTGTACTTTGCTCCTCCCCTGCCTGATTTCACTATGAATGTTGTGGGCGTGCCGTGGAGCTTGCAAAGTTGCGCTGCTAGCCTAAACTTGCCTGCCTATCTGTGCTCACTGCTCAGTGACGTGTGGGGCAGTGGAGTCACTCACTGCTGTGCTGTCTCTCTAAACGGGAACCGGGAAATCGTGAGGGGGATGCCTGGCACTTGACCATATGACTGTCTGACACTGTCTCTAAAATGAAGGAGCCATGTATGATGCCCACCAGACCGATACGGTTACGGTACACTAAGTGCACACTGAAGATGTAGGAGGAGAGGGAGGGCGGGGGTCTGGGGGTGGGCAGAATGCAGAGGTGATTGCCCATAAGAAGCAGTAGGCATGCGGCCCGGGGCTGTGCACTGACAGACTTGGAACAGAGTCAGAGAGCAGAATTTTCATAGTTTGCGCGCCTAAACCTTTTCTTTAGTGATTTATTTTTAAAGTGCTCTGTTTATCTTTCATTTGATGCTCTGCTGAGCCAGGGAGCAGCTCTAGGCATGAGCTTTATAATTAATGCAGTGCAGTTTACATATTTTGTATTTGTGTGTGTGAGTGTTTTTGTGTGTGTGTCTGAGTGTTTCTGTGTGTGTGTGTGTGTGTGTGTGTGTGTGTGTCCAAGTGTGTTTCCGAGTGTTTGTATGTGCATCTGAGTGTGTGTGTGCCTGTGTTTTTGTGTTTGTGTGTGTCTGCTTTCTGGGGGGTGGGGGGGGTGACACCATAACTTACCGCGCCGGGTGACACCAACCCTAGTGACGCCACTGACACAATCTATTAAAGTATTAAACTAAACACTCCAAGCTCTCTCAGAAATAACCCTGACACCACAGGGTTAAATTAAAACACCCCCTATATACAATCAGCCTAAAGCAGGTGCCGTTACTAAACGGATAACGGTACAGGAGAGAAAAGCCACTGAATAGGAGGTCCTTAGCTATGATCCTCCGTTCTTTCACGCTCTCTCAGTAATGCAATGTGCAGCCATATTCATCACCATATTCTTCTATCCCTACTAGGATACATGAATCTCAGGGAACTGCGTAGTACTTACAGCGCGCATGAAATCGCACCAAAATCTCGCAGTGGAGTCCATAAACACTGATTACCTGTTTAGCCTGTTTTCCATCGCCGGTGTTCTGTCGAGAACTCCAATTCCTCGAAAAATCCAATCTGACGTCACTTCCGGTGACTCTTCTATTTTCACTATCTGTTTTGCCTGTCTTGGGGGGCGCACCGTCAATCCTCTGGCATACACCCCAAGTAAACCTTGGGGAATGAGGCCCCCCTTGAACCCCCCCAGGAGGAGGCAAAATAGATAGTGAAGATAGGCGATCACAGTGCCCATCTGATTGGTTGTGAGTCCTGTCACTCACTGAGACTCAAACCAATCAGATGTATGGAATCACCAGAAGTGACGTCAGATTGGAGTTTTTGATGAATTGGAGTTCTCGATAGAACACCAGCCTCCAAAAATTCAGTTGTAAAATTTTGCCTCCGCCTAGAGGTGGGTCTGTTGTTATACGTATATATGTAAAAATAGAGACATAACGGTACCATTTATTGTACCGATCCTAAATATGGCTGGAACCCTCACCTCCTGACCTAGCTTAAATAGGTTGTAGGGGAATACACAGAATAAAAGTCCCTGACTGCCCAGGAAACTGTAACTACGATCATATGTAACAAAAACTTAAAATTCCCATAAAGAATTAAGAAGGAAAACCCTTTATCCTGGCATTGTCGTCCTCTGTATTTATTAAAGAGACAGTCGCTGAGGCATTAGTAAGCCCACGTTATGGCCCCTCAATGCCCACCCACACAGGGGTTTTGATGTTAATAAGAAAAAGTCCCTTCACCCCCAATATGCCACTATTAGGTCACAAGCCATGAGGGCAGGGGTACAGGACTGTTAGAAGTCTTCTTTCTTCTCAGCTGTGGAGCAGACATTGAATCCTAGGTGTGACAGATTCAGCCGACCTAACAGAGACCTAGAGAATAGGAAAAAACAGAGAAACCAACCCTGGTTTTCCTTATAGGGGTTAGCATAAATAGTTGTAGGGAAAGAAAGGACTACCTCACCGATCTACAACAGCTAAAAGCCACCATTACTCTTACTAAAGAGATTGACATGGACACAGCATAGCCCCAATCCTTGCTTGCAGGGAAACTACCCATTAAAGGATTAAATATCTTCAGACACCATCTTCGCACATCCACCTGATGTACACAGACAAAGAATGACTGGGGATTGTGGGAGGATACTAAGCTTTGCTGGGGTGTTCTTTGTCTCCATCTGGTGGCCGGAATTTAATTCCTACTAGTGATTTAATTTGTGGACTTTCCATACCACTGGAAAGCAATATATGCATATAATCATATACATATATATTTACAGTGAACACACAGTCCTCTTACACCGCAGTATAAAAGGAAATTGTCAGTGTTGTTTTTTTTTCTAACACCCCACACCCGCTCAATTTAACCCCTTATAACTGCTTAGTGCAGTTAATTTATAAATAAAACTACAGTGACAGTGTAAGGAGACAGTTGTCCCCCTGTGACTCGCTGTCCCTGAGCTATCAAGAGGTCCTAATGTAGCAAACTACCCCAGTCCTTACAATGTAAAGTCACATATAGTTACAATACACAGCGGTGCATTTTATGGAAAAAGATTGCTGTGAAAAAGGCAAGTGTGTGCGATTCGTTATCATTGTACATAAACTGTCACATACAAATCTAAATTTTTAAATATTATTATTATTTTTTTTAATATAATATGTTTTTTTTCTTTTGGAAGTATAATTCTTCTTTTTTGAATTTTGGAATTACACTTCTAGCTTGTGTCAAAACTGTCAAAAATACTATTCTAAAACAAAGCAGAATAAGCACGTTGTGTGTGTTAAAGCAGGCTGTATGGTAAAACGTACTCTGCTAACAGTGACTTTTTGCTGCTGCCGCCATGAAAACTGTCACTAAAACAACAATATTCCTCTGTATTGTTGTATGACGCAAATTACAATAATCACTTCTGTCGTATGTTAAAAAGTTTACCGGAGATGCTGATGTGCTGGGGATGCTTCCAGGAAAACGACTGAAGTGAATGCTGTGACATTACAAGTACTGGGAACTAGATTTATTTATGACACATACTGGAAGTGTAATTCCAAAAGGAAAAAAAATGCATTGTATTTTCTAAATTGTATTCTCAAAAATGAAAAGAACTGTATTTGTAATTAAAGATTTGTATTCTAAAAAAAACAAATTGTATTTGAAAATGTATTTGTCGCAATATATGTACAATGCTAAAGAATCACACACGCTTATTCCAAATACTAACATTATTATACAAAGCTGAGAAATGAATACTGTGTCCCTGCAATTGGGTACACTACTGTGTATTATAAAATCAAACAACCTACTGGCTCATCTAATTTGTGCACTTTCTCCTCATTTATACAATTTAGTTTGATAACAAAGAATTTAATTTTACAGTAGCCTATTTAAAGGGACAGTCTACATCAGAATTGTTATTGTTTTAAAAGATAGATAATCCCTTTATTACCCATTCCCCAGTTTTGCATAACCAACACTGTTATATTAATGTACTTTTTACCTCTGTGATTAGCTTGTATCTAAACCTCTGCAAACTGCCCCTTTATTTCAGTTCTTTTGACAGACTTGCAGTTTAGCCAATCAGTACCTGCTCCTAGATAACTTCACGTGCACGAGCACAGTGTTATCTATATGAAATACGTGAACTAACACCCTCTAGTGGTGAAAAACTGTTAAAATGCATTCTGAAAAGAGGTGGCCTTCAAGGTCTAAGAAATTAGCATATGAACCTCCTAGGTTAAGCTTTCAACTAAGAATACCAAGAGAACAAAGCAAAATTGGTGATAAAAGTAAATTGGAAAATTGTTTAAAATTACATGCTCTATCTGAATCATTAAAGTTTATTTTGGCCTAGACTGTCCCTTTAAGGTATGCACTAGCCTTTCTGTAAACCAGTAATTCCTCGTTGTGACAACAATGAGATCCGCTGAAGTACCTTAACTGCTGATCGGCCTTTACCAGTTGCGTAGCCGTCTCGTGTGCCCTTCGCTCCAGCTCCTCTGCGTCACTTTCTGAGCGACTCAGATTCTCCTTAGCAGCATTGTATTTCTCAATCATCTCTTTAGTCTGAACGAACAAAATAAGCAAATAGTAGTAATTTAGCTAATGGACACAATCTGTACTTGTTCTGACTTCAATGCACATGACAGTGTATGGATTCTTTCAACTTAATAAAATAAAAATTACTATATGCAGCATCTAAAATAAAATGTGTGACTATTAATGCAAGATACAATTTTTGATGAATTATGGGTACTTTATGGTACCTAATTAAATGAGACAGTGCACAGAGTTAGGGTGACAAAGACTATGACCAATATTACATGTGTATCTGTCCGTTACCTTTTCCCGGGAGTTCTGCAGCTCATTTTCCGCTTCAATAAGCAGACGATCAGCCTCACGTAGCTCGGCGCGACGCTTCAACAGTGTTTTTTCAATACATTCTATCTCGTCTACAATTTCGTTGTGATGTTGCAGAGATTTTTCAAGCTCCAGCTCTGTGATTAGGCTGTCCAGCTGTCCGTCTATAAACTCTCTACCAACAACAGCAATAAAAAAGTCTCAGTATCAGACTGCATCAGCAAACCATATTACATTATAATGATACATCATTTGTACGGCATCTTTCTGTAGCCTTTAAGAAATGTAAACAAAACTTCAATTTGAAAAAGGAAACTATAAAACTGTTTAGAGTGTCCCATTAGGCACTTCAGGGATTCATCCATGGCTACAATAAAAAGAAGGCACATGATATGCAGTAACGGAGTGCTGGTTATGTAGCCATTTGTAAATAACATGCTAGTCATAAGGTTATCGTTTATAAAATAGTTTTTATTCAGGGGTATGATCTGTAATCAAGGAAAGCAACACAATAATAAAATGTATGCTTACCTGATAAATGTATTTCTTTCCGGGCATAGAGAGTCCACAAAACATACTAATTACTAGTGGGATATTCACTCCTGGCCAACAGGAGGAGGCAAAGAGCACCCCAGCAGAGCTGTTAAGTATCACTTCCCTTACCCATAATCCCCAGTCATTCGGCCGAAGGGAAATGGAAAAAGAAGATAAAATAAGGGTATAGAGGTGCCTGAGGACTAGATAAAAAAAACTGCCATCTTAATTTGAATAAGGCGGGGACGTGGACTCTCCATGCCCGGAAAGAAATACATTTATCAGGTAAGCATAAATTTTGCTTTCTTTCCTATGGCATGGAGAGTCCACAAAACATTATAATTACTAGTGGGGACCAATACCCAAGCTAGAGGACACAAAATTAATAGGGAGGGAGAACAAGACAGGCGGACCTAAACTGAAGGCAACTACTGCTTGTAGAACCTTTCTCCCAAAAGAAGCCTCAGCTGAGGCAAAAGTATCAATTTTTTAGAATTTGGAAAAAGTATGCAGAGAGGACCAAGTGGCCGCCTTACATATTTGATCCACAGAAGCTTCATTTTTGGATGCCCATGAAGATGAAACAGCTCTAGTGGAATGAGCAGTAATTCTCTCAGGAGGCTGCTGTCTAGCTGTCTCTAAGCTAAACGGATAACACTTCTCAACCAGAGAGAAAAAGTGGTAGAAGTGGCCTTCTAACCCCTACGCTTATCAGAGAAAACAATAAACAGGGTAGAAGTCTGCCGGAAATCTTAAGTTGCTTGAAGATAAAATTTAAGGGCACACACAACATCCAAGTTATGCAAAAAGATGTTCCTTCTGGGAAGAAGGATTAGGAAAAAAAAAGAAGGAACAACAATTTCCTGATTAATATTGCATCCAACACTACCTTAGGGAGAAACCCCAGCTTAGTGTAATGCTTGTGGGATATTTCTCTATCAGACCAAACTTGGCCAGTAGTCTTCTTATCCCGGCGTCAAGTGAAATGATAGGAAATATCCCAGAGCAGAGAAAGTTTTGTAAAATGATGAAAGCAGTACTCACAGTAGGCAGGGCAGTCCTTACCGGCAACAGGAAGAAAATCCAATAGAAAGGCAGTTCAGGGGTAAACCAATAGAAGGACCAGGAACAGGCAGGAGTCAGCAACAAAAGGAAATCCAGTAATATAACAGTTCAGGGATAAACCAATAGAATGGTCAGGCAGAGTTTGGTACCAGTATAGCAATCCAACAGTTCAGGGGTTAAGCAGGCAGAGTGGTGAGACAGGCAGAGTTCAGCAACAGTATAACAATCCAGTACTTTAGGGGTTAAGCAAGCAGAGTAGTCAGACAGGCAGAGTTCAACAACGTTATGGCTATCCAGCACTTTAAGGGTTAAACAAGCAGAGTAGTCAGCCAGGCAGAGTTCAGTAACGTAATAGCAATCCAGTAATAAAGTACACAGCACCCAGGAGCACGAAAAAGCAACACCTATACTTGGGCAATTTAAGTAGAGAACAGAGGTACTTACATAGCCCAAGGTTCACGCCAAGGAACAGCTCCAGGAGGCTTGGAGGGATGACGTTGCAACAAGTGCACCTAGAGCACCGTTGTGTCCATAGCAACCACCCCAGCAATTGGAAAGAGCCGGCTGCATCCGTGGCAAAGGCCACAGGGAAGGAAGCGGAGCAGTGTGACACTCAGTATGAAGGACCACCTTACCAGCATGAAAAATAAGGTAAGGGGAATCACACTGCAGAGCCGAAAGTTCGGAAACTCTGCGAGCAGAAGAAATAGCAAGAAGAAACAAAACCTTCCAAGATAGTAATTTAATATTTACAGAATGCATAAGCATTGCCTGCTGCAAAACTCTAAGAACAAGGTTAAGACTCCAAGGAGGAGCAACAGATTTAAACACAGGCCTGATTCTGACCAAGGCCTGAACAAAAGACTGAATGTGGCAGAACTGCCAGACGTTTATGCAGAAGAATAGACAGAGCAGAAATCTGACCCTTCAAAGTACTGACTGACAAACCCATCTCTAGGCCCTCCTGAAGAAAAGCCAAAATTCAATCTCCAAGCAGTCAGCTTCAGAGAAACCCATTTTGATTGAAGAAAGGGACCCTGAAGTAGAAGGTCCTTCCTGAAAGGTAACCTCCACGGCAGAAGAGAAGACATAGTCACGAGATCCGTGACCCAGATCCTGCGAGGCCATGCAGGAGCTATTAGAATCACAGAAGCTCTCTCCTGTTTGATGCAAGCAATTACTTGTGAAAGCAACGCAAACAGAGGCAACAGGTATGCTAGACTGAAGCTCCAAGGAACCGCTAGAGCATCTACCAGAACGGCTTGAGGATCTCTTGACCTCGAACCGTACTTTGGAAGCTTGGCGTTTTGACAAGACACCATCAGATACAACTCCGGAACCCCCCTCCTGAGAGTTATAATTGTGAAAAACTCTGGGTGGAGAGCCCACTCTCTGTGATGAAAGTCTGCTTGCTTAGAAAATCCGCCTCCCAGTTGTCCACCCCTGGTATGTGGATGGCAGAGAGATGGCAATCGTGAGACTCCGCCCACCGGATAATGCGAGACACCTCCTTCATTGCCAAGGAACTCCGAGTTCCTCACTGGTGATTGATGTAGGCCACTGAGGTGATGTTGTCCGACTGAAATCTGATAAATCAGACCAAAGCTAGTTGAGGCCAAGCTATTAAAGCATAGAAAATTTCTCTCAACTGCAAGATGTTTATTGGAAGAGACGACTCCTCTGGAGTCCACAGAACCTGTGTCTTTAAGAAACCCCAAACTGCTCCCCAGTCTAACAGGCTGGCATCCGTGGTCACAATCACCCAGAAAGGTCTCAGGAAGCATGTGCCCGAGACAGATGGTCCTGTGAAACCCACCATGAGAGTGAGACTCTTGTTGGGGAATCCAAATTTATCTTCTGCGAGAGATCTGAGTGGTCCCTGTTCCATTGACTGAGCATGCATAGCTGCAGAAGTCTGAGATTGAACCGAGCAAAAGGAATTATGTCCATGGAGGCAACCATCAGTCCAATCACCTCCATGCATTGAGCCACAGATACACGAATAGCAGACTGGAGAGACAGGCAAGAAACATGAAGCTTGGATTTTCTGACGCCCGTCAGAAAGATCGTCTTTAACAGGGAATCTATGATTGTTCCCAAGAAACAAACCCTTGTATCTGGAACAAGGGAACTATTTCCCAGATTCACTTTCCACCCATGGGAACATAGAATAGACAACAACTTTTCGGTATGAGATCTTGCTAGATAAAAAGATGGCGCTTGAACTAGAATGTCATCTAGATAAGGCGCCACAGCAATACCCTGGGACCTCACCACTGCCAGAAGAGCCCCAGAACCTTTGTAAAAATTCTGGGAGCTGTAGCAAGGCCAAAAGGAAAAGCAACAAACTGGAAATGTTTGTCCAGGAAGGCAAATCTTAGATACTGGTAATGATCCCTGTGAATAGGAACATGAAGATACGCGCCCTTCAGCTCTATGGTCTTCATGAACTGACCCTTTTGGATCAAAGGAAGAATAAAACAGATGGTCTCCATCTTGAAGGAATTGATTGAGACACTTTAGGTCCAGAATTGGACAAAAAGTGCCCTCCTTCTTGGGAACTACAAATAGATTTGAATAGAATCGTAGACCCTGTTCCTCTAGAGGAACTGGAACAATCACTCCCAGGGATGATAGGTGCTTTACGCAGTTTAAGAAGGCCTCTCTCTTTATCTGATTCACAGATAACCTTGACAAGTGGAACCTGCCCCTGGGAGGACAATATTTGAATCCTATTCTGTAACCATGGGATACTATATCTATGGCCCAAGGATCTGGAACATTGCGTATCCAAGCCTGCTGAAAAAAAGAAAGCCTGCCCCCACTTGATCCTCTACAGGATCGGGGGCGGCCCCTTCATGTTGATTTAGAATCAGCGGAAGGCTTCTTAGCTTGCTTCCCCCTATTCCAAGGCTGACTGGAACTCCATAAAGTCATGGATTGATCCGACATGAAAGAGAAAGACTTCTGTCCCTTAAAGTTACGAAAGGAATGGAAATTAGAATTCTGGTGACCCTTAGGTCTATTCTTTTTATCCTGAGGTAGGAAAGAACCCTTTCCACCTGTAATATCAAAAATTATTTCTGCCAGACCTGATCCAAACAAGGTTTTACCCTTATAAGGCAGAGATAAAAGCTTGGACATGGATGTAACATCTGCAGACCAAGATTTTAACCAGAGAGCTCTACGAGCTAAAACCTTAAAACCAGAAATCTTAGCAACCAACCTAAGAACTTGCATGTTGGCATCACAAATAAAGGTATTGGCTAGCTTGAGAGCCCTGATCCTGTCTTGGATCTCCTCTATAGTAGTCTCTTCTAGGATAAGATTAGATAAATCATTGCACCAATAAGATTCTGACCTGCAACTGTAGCAATACTAGCAACAGGTTGCCACTGTAATCCCTGATGAATGTACATCTTATTCAAAAAAGCCTCAAGCTTCTTATCCATGGGATCCTTGAAAGAACAACTATCTTCAATAGGAATAGTAGTTTTCTTAGCCAGAATAGAGATAGCTCCCTCTACCTTGGGCAGCGTGCGCCACGAGTCATGAATAGAGTCAGCAACAGGAAACATCTTTTTAAAAACAGGGGACTGGGAAAAAGGAATGCCTGGCTTATCCCATTCCTGAGTTATAATGTCTGCCATACAGTCTGAAACTGGAAATACTTCCACAGATGAGGGTACATCATATACCCTATTAAGCTTACTAGACCTCTTTGGATTCACCGTAACAGATTCAGATTCTTCCAAAGTAGCAAGAACCTCATTCAAAAGAACTCAAAGGAGTTCTTATTTAAATCTGAAATTAATCTCCTCTGAATCTGCAGAATTTGTCACTACAGTATCAGAATCTGATAATTCCCCCTCAGAAGCCACTGAAGAATCATCCTCATCAGATAATTGAGACAAACTGACTAACACAGCTTTAGCAGAGTCAGCCTTACTAACATCAATATGTTAAGATTTCCTCTTTCGTTTACCAGAAACCTTTGGAAAAGCTGATAAAGCTGCAGAAACAGCAGAAGTAATCTGTGCAGCGAAATCCCCAGGTAAAAAAAACAAACAGGAGGTTGAGCGGAACCGCAGGGCACTGCATGTGAAGCTTGGGAAGCTTAAGTGGAAAGCTGAGGCGTAGCTAGGATAACACTATCCTGAGAGACAGGAGGCTCAGGGAGAGACATCTTAACTTTAAAGTTTTACTTAAACATGAAGAGCAAAACTGTACAGGAGGAATTATCTTAGCCTCCAAACACAAGAAGCATTTTTCAAATGAATCAACTTCAGTATTAGTGTCCATAATTGTGTATCAGTTCACAATTAACAAAAAATGCCAAATAAAGTTAATTTATATGAAGCAATAAAACATAAATAAGCATTTAAAACCCTCAGCTCTGCTGAGGTCTTACCCCTCCAGAAGTTGCAATCCCACTAGCACAGAAAACCGGACACACCCAGTAGCAAAAAACACCTCCTTGTTACCGGAATAGCCCAAATCCACTTGCCACTGTAGATAGAAGAAATGCAGCCTCCACACTCGCCACGACAAACTCCGATCTGAACAGAGAAGCCGAAAACCAGAAGTGCCGCAATAAAAAAACTTTTTTTTTTAAATTGTGCCAAACAAAAATGGCGTGAAAACCAACAGCAGCACAGCAAAAGTGATTGGGCCAATAAGCTGAGCTGAAAAGTGATTGCAACAAGAAGTAAAACAAACACCTGTCAAACACTTCATACACTCTCCCATCTCTGAGCCCCCAATAATAAATAATGCCTCTTTTCACATAAAAGCAGTGCCCCTAAAACAGATTTAAATAATTTCCACAAGGATTTAACCCCTATAGTGCCGGTACTGTCAAACCTAGAAGGTGAAGCACTTACCTGTGGATCCTGCTCTGTCAGGCAGGAGCTGTTTTCTGAGGTGTGGCAGCCTCACCATATTTACCAGGGACCTATAGAAAAGAAAGAACAGAGTAACCAACCCTGGCTTTCTATAAAACGGGTAGCAATAATGTTAGAAGTTTAAGCAAAAACCACCTCGCCGTCTTCTAACTGCTAATAGCCACCATTACTCTTACTAAAGAGATTGACATGGACACAGCATAGCCCCAATCCTTGCTTGCAGGGAAAAGTACCCATTAAAAGGATTAAAATCTTCAGACACCATCTTCGCCATCCTCCCGTGATCAAGGCAAAGAGAATGACTGGGGGTTATGGGTAAGGGAAGTGATACTTAACAACTCTGCTGGGGTGCTGCTCTTTGCCGCCTCCTGTTGGCCAGGAGTGATAATCCCACTAGTAATTATTATGTTTTGTGGACTCTCCATGCCATAGGAAAGAAAATTATGTTTCTTTGTAATGTTTAGCTTGCGTTTATTGTGTTTTTAAGTGCTCTTTATAAACTGTTAATGATACACACTTTCGTTTACGTTTCTGTGTCGATCTACGCAACTCCTCCATCTCCTTCTTGTAAGCTTCTTTTTGATGTTCAAGATCATTGATATCTTCCTGCAATCTCTCTTTTGCCATTTTTTCTTTTTGCCGTCGCAACTTTAGATGATCGATAATGTCTTCAAGCCGTGTAATTTCGTTTTCCTGTGGTTAAACGCAGACAACTAATAATTAATGAAAACCATAAACAAAATAATTTTTCATTGCAATAGATTTTCAATAAATTTGAACAAAATATATACAGTTATTTATTTTATTTATAATAGGATACCTGTAAAAATGTAATGGGATTTGTTGGTTATGTGCACATAGGCTCCATAACCTTAGCTGTGCTTCTGGTGAAGATACAGGAAATATAATAAAGCTTACCAGCTCATGATGCGCTGGCACATTGCAGTGAAGCACGCCAGTAGGGATAATCGGTATGGTAAAATGTGGAGGGGGAGGCCCATATGCAATCTGAGTTCCAACAGGAGGAGGGCCATAGATAACAGTCCCAGGAGCCACTGCTCTACCATTGGCAGGAGGCGGAGGGCCATATATAACAGTGCCCTGCGGTACAGGAGCGCCGTCTGGAAGTACAGTGTAAATAACTGAGCCAGGAGGAGGTACAAAGTGATATGTTGGTGGTGCATGTGTTTCGTGCTCGGATTCACAGTCCTCCCCATCTAAAGAGAGAAAATAAAAACAATATGAGCTATAAACTTAATGCATTGTAAAATGGCTGGCAAAAAATGCAAGGAATATTTCAATTTACCTTCACTTGAGTGGCATCTGTGCAACCCATGCCGGAGTGGTGAATAAACCCATCTGCCCATAGCGGAGGGCACAGGCTTTTCCTTCTTAGGGTGCCTGGTTTGGCCACACCTGTGTCTGGCAGGGGAAGACGTAAGTGGGTACTGTAAACCAACGCCGGAGTCTTTAGTACTTAGGGAATCACAATGTGAGGCCTGTGAGAGAGAAATGAACACGTAATGCTGCGGCTATCAAAAGGACCCAGTGCACTAGGCGCGGTTTTCCTAAATCCTGCCCAGTTGCAGCCGTTTCAGGACAGGTTTATGAACTACTGCCTTAATGTATTTCGTAGTCCCTAACCGATTCCACACTAAGATTAGCCGTCTACTCACATCCATATGATTGTTCCAAAGCAAATGAAACTAATTTCTATGTAAATACTAATTTTGTGTTTCCCTACAGGTTTACTGAAATACAACGAAATAGAATTATAGATAAAGTGATTGTAAACTTTAACAAATTAATGCCCAGTATCGAATAATTCTCTTAAAATCAGGGGCACTTTAATTCATTAAAGTTTACGCTTATTTTTTAAAATACTTACCTTTTGCTTTATGGTAAACGCCAATCCTCTGCCCGCAGCTCCTGCTTTCTTTAGCAGATCGATGATGAATCCGGCTTCGTCCAAGAGTTGTGTGCCCCCATTGGCGTCCAGCTCGTGAAGCACGCAACGATTTGAGGAAGCCGGATCGTCATCAATATGCTAACTACAGCAGGAAGATATGGGGGCAGAGGATCAGCATTATGTTTACTGTAACGCAATGGTAAGTATTTTAAAAAAAAAAGCATTTTTGTAAACTTTAATGAATTAAAGTGCCGCTGTTTTTAAGACTATTATTTGATACTGGGCTTTAATTTGTTAAAGTTTACAATTACTTTAAGGCATTAGACGAAATAAAAAACCCATCAATAATATTGTTATTGAGCACCTGAGAGCAAACATAATGTTATGCCTACTGTTTGTACGCTCAGTGCTGCACTGCTTGATGTGTGCAGATAATACATAAGCAAGCTATGGGTTAGTCTGCAGTAATCTGTGCATTATAACTGGGGTTATTCACTATGGAACATGCAATGGTACATGCACTGTGTAATTTTGTATGAAATTCACACACATTTAACATAATCTTACACTAGAGGGGGACGGCACATAGTACCAGTAGCCCCTTCTCCGGAATGGGTCATCCCTGCTGGTGATGTAGTCATTCTGGTGCCCAAGAGCATGCCGGAGTGATGCTATCTCATCCAGTAGGTTCTCCATCTCTCCAATATTGTCTGTAAAACAATCAGATATTCTATATAACCTTCATTTCAGTAACTTATTGCTTTTACATTTCACAGATAACAGTGCTCATGTCTACTAGAATTACTCAACTTCTGCCATATTTATTAGCAAAGGGATATAGTATCTACTGGATGCCAGTAGAGTGCTTGGTTGTATAGAAAAAGGTACCTGCACCAGTAATAGTAAGTATTGCAGTAAGTAAGGCCAGTAGAGTTGGTTGTATAGGTAGCAGTATCTGCAGCAGGAATAGTAAGTATTGCAGTGAGTAAGGCCAGTAGAGTGCTTGGTTGTATAGGTAGCGGTATCTGCAGCAGGAATAGTAAGTATTGCAGTGAGTAAGGTCAGTAGAGAGCTTGGTTGTATAGGTAGAGGTATCTGCAGCAGGAATAGTAAGTATTACAGTGAGTAAGGCCAGTAGAGTGCTTGGTTATATAGGTAGAGGTGTCTGCAGCAGGAATAGTAAGTATTACAGTGAGTAAGGCCAGTACAGTGCTTGGTTGTATAGGTAGAGGCATCTGCAGCAGGAATAGTAAGTATTATAGTGAGTAAGGCCAGTACAGTGCTTGGTTGTATAGGTAGAGGCATCTGCAGCAGGAATAGTAAGTATAACAGTGAGTAAGGCAAGTAGAGTGCTTGGTTGTATAGGTAGTGGTATCTACAGCAGGAATAGTAAGTATTACACTGAGTAAGGCCAGTACAGTGCTTGGTTGTATAGGTAGAGATATCTGCAGCAGGAATAGTAAGTATTGCAGTGAGTAAGGCCAGTAATGTGCTTGGTTGTATAGGTAGCGGTATCTGCAGCAGAAATAGTAAGTATAGCAGTGAGTAAGGCCAGAAGAGTGCTTGGTTGTATAGGAACGGGTACCTGCAGCAGGAATAGTAAGTATTGCAGTGAGTAAGGCCAGTAGAGTGCTTGGTTGTATAGGTAGAGATATCTGCAGCAGGAACAGTAAGTATAGCAGTGAGTAAGGCCAGTAGAGTGCTTGGTTGTATAGGTAGCGATATCTGCAGCAGGTATAGTAAGTATAGCAGTGAGTAAGGCCAGTAGAGTGCTTGGTTGTATAAGTAGAGATATAAGCAGCAGGAATAGTAAGTATTGCAGTGAGTAAGGCCAGTACAGTGCTTGGTTGTATAGGTAGCGGTATCTGCAGCAGGAACAGTAAGTATAGCAGTGAGTAAGGCCAGTAGAGTGCTTGGTTGTATAGGTAGTGGTATCTGCAGCAGGAATAGTAAGTATTGCAGTGAGTAAGGCCAGTAGAGTGCTTGGTTGTATAGGTAGCAGTATCTGCAGCAGGAATAGTAAGTATTGCAGTGAGTAAGGCCAGTAGAGTGCTTGGTTGTATAGGTAGTGGTATCTGCAGCAGGAATAGTAAGTATTGCTGTAAGTAAGGCCAGTAGAGTGCTTGGGTGTATAGGTAGAGGTATCTGCAGCAGGAATAGTAAGTATTGCTGTAAGTAAGGCTAGTAGAGTGCTTGGGTGTATAGGTAGTGATATCTGCCGCAAGAATAGTAAGTATTGCTGTAAGGCCAGTAGAGTGTTCGGGTGTATAGGTAGTGATATCTGCCGCAGGAATAGTAAGTATTACAGTGAGTAAGCCCAGTAGAGTGCTTGGTTGTATAGGGAGAAGTATCTGCAGCATGGCCAGTAGAGTGTTTGGTTGTATAGGGAGATATATCTGCAGCAGGAACAGTAAGTATTACAGTGAGCAAGGCCAGTAGAGTGCTTAGTAGTATAGGGAGAGATATCTGCAGCAGGAACAGTAAGTATTACAGTGAGTAAGGCCAGTACAGTGCTTGGTTGTATAGTTAGCGGTATCTGCAGCAGGAATAGTAAGTATTACAGTGAGTAAGGCCAGTAGAATGATTGGTTGTATAGGTAGAGGTATCTGCAGCAGGAACAGTAAGTATTGCAGTGAGTAAGGCCAGTACAGTGCTTGGTTGTATAGGTAGTGGTATCTGCAGCAGGAAAAGTAAGTATTGCAGTGAGTAAGGCCAGTAGAGTGTTTGGTTGTATAGGTAGAGATATCTGCAGCATGAATAGTAAGTATAACAGTGAGTAAGGCCAGTAGAGTGCTTGGGTGTATAGGTAGTGGTATCTGCAGCAGGAATAGTAAGTATTGCAACAAGTAAGGCCAGTAGAGTTCTTGGTTATATAGGGAGAGATATCTACAGCAGAAATAGTACGTATTGCAGTGAGTAAGGCCAGTAGAGTGCTTGGGTGTAAAAGTAGTGGTATCTGCAGCAGGAATAGTAAGTATTGCAGTGAGTAAGGCCAGTACAGTGCTTGGTTGTATAGGTAGTGATATCTGCAGAAGGAATAGTAAGTATTGCAGCGAGTAAGGCCAGTAGAGTGCTTGGTTGTATAGGTAGTGGTATCTGCAGCAGGAATAGTAAGTATTGCAGTGAGTAAGGCCAGTAGAGTGCTTGGTTGTATAGGTAGCGGTATCTGCAGCAGGAATAGTATTACAGTGAGTAAGGCCAGTAGTGTGCTTGGTTGTATAGGTAGTGGTATCTGCAGCAGGAATAGTAAGTATTGCAGTGAGTAAGGCCAGTAGAGTGCTTGGGTGTAAAGGTAGTGGTATCTGCAGCAGGAATAGTAAGTATTGCAGTGAGTAAGGCCAGTACAGTGCTTGGTTGTATAGGTAGTGATATCTGCAGAAGGAATAGTAAGTATTGCAGTGAGTAAGGCCAGTAGAGTGCTTGGTTGTATAGGTAGAGGTATCAGCAGCAGGAATATTAAGTATTGCAGTGAGTAAGGCCAGTAGAGTGCTTACTTGTATAGGTAGCAGTATCTGCAGGAGGAATAGTAAGTATTGCAGTGAGTAAGGCCAATAGACTGCTTGGTTGTATAGGTAGCGGTATCTGCAGCAGGAATAGTAAGTATTGCAGTGAGTAAGGCCAGTAGAGTGCTTGGTTGTATAGGTAGCGGTATCTGCAGCAGGAATAGTAAGTATTGCAGTGAGTAAGGCCAGTAGAGTGCTTGGTTGTATAGGTAGTGGTATCTGCAGCAGGAATAGTATTACAGTGAGTAAGGCCAGTAGTCTGCTTGGTTGTATAGGTAGTGGTATCTGCAGCAGGAATAGTAAGTATTGCAGTGAGTAAGGCCAGTAGAGTGCTTGGGTGTATAGGTAGTGGTATCTGCAGCAGGAATAGTAAGTATTGCAACAAGTAAGGCCAGTAGAGTGCTTGGTTATATGGGGAGAGATATCTGCAGCAGAAATAGTACATATTGCAGTGAGTAAGGCCAGTAGAGTGCTCGGGTGTAAAGGTAGTGGTATCTGCAGCAGGAATAGTAAGTATTGCAGTGAGTAAGGCCAGTACAGTGCTTGGTTGTATAGGTAGCGGTATCTGCAGCAGGAATAGTATTACAGTGAGTAAGGCCAGTAGTGTGCTTGGTTGTATAGGTAGTGGTATCTGCAGCAGGAATAGTAAGTATTGCAGTGAGTAAGGCCAGTAGAGTGCTTGGGTGTAAAGGTAGTGGTATCTGCAGCAGGAATAGTAAGTATTGCAGTGAGTAAGGCCAGTACAGTGCTTGGTTGTATAGGTAGAGGTATCAGCAGCAGGAATATTAAGTATTGCAGTGAGTAAGGCCAGTAGAGTGCTTACTTGTATAGGTAGCAGTATCTGCAGGAGGAATAGTAAGTATTGCAGTGAGTAAGGCCAATAGACTGCTTGGTTGTATAGGTAGCGGTATCTGCAGCAGGAATAGTAAGTATTGCAGTGAGTAAGGCCAGTAGAGTGCTTGGTTGTATAGGTAGCGGTATCTGCAGCAGGAATAGTATTACAGTGAGTAAGGCCAGTAGTCTGCTTGGTTGTATAGGTAGTGGTATCTGCAGCAGGAATAGTAAGTATTGCAGTGAGTAAGGCCAGTAGAGTGCTTGGGTGTATAGGTAGTGGTATCTGCAGCAGGAATAGTAAGTATTGCAACAAGTAAGGCCAGTAGAGTGCTTGGTTATATGGGGAGAGATATCTGCAGCAGAAATAGTACATATTGCAGTGAGTAAGGCCAGTAGAGTGCTCGGGTGTAAAGGTAGTGGTATCTGCAGCAGGAATAGTAAGTATTGCAGTGAGTAAGGCCAGTACAGTGCTTGGTTGTATAGGTAGTGATATCTGCAGAAGGAATAGTAAGTATTGCAGTGAGTAAGGCCAGTAGAGTGCTTGGTTGTATAGGTAGTGATATCTGCCGCAAGAATAGTAAGTATTGCTGTAAGGCCAGTAGAGTGTTCGGGTGTATAGGTAGTGATATCTGCCGCAGGAATAGTAAGTATTGCAGCGAGTAAGGCCAGTAGAGTGATTGGTTGTATAAGTAGAGGTATCCGCAGCAGGAATATTAAGTATTGCAGTGAGTAAGGCTAGTAGAGTGCTTACTTGTATAGGTAGCAGTATCTGCAGGAGGAATAGTAAGTATTGCAGTGAGTAAGGCCAATAGAGTGCTTGGTTGTATAGGTAGCAGTATCTGCATTAGTAATAGTAAGTATTGCAGTGAGTAAGGCCAGTAGAGTGCTTGGTTGTATAGGTAGCGGTATCTGCAGCAGGAATAGTAAGTATTACAGTGAGCAAGGCCAGTAGTGTGCTTGGTTGTATAGGTAGTGGTATCTGCAGCAGGAATAGTAAGTATTGCAGTGAGTAAGGCCAGTAGAGTGCTTGGGAGTATAGGTAGTGGTATCTGCAGCAGAAAAAGTAAGTATTGCAGTGAGTAAGGTCAGTACAGTGCTTCGTTGTATAGGTAGTGGTCTCTGCAGCAGGAATAGTAAGTATTGCAGCGAGTAAGGTTAGTAGAGTGCTTGGTTGTATAGGTAGCGGTATCTGCAGCAGGAATACTAAGTATTGCAGTGAGTAAGGCCAATAGAGTGCTTGGTTGTATAGGTAGCGGTATCTGCAGCAGGAATAGTAAGTATTGCAGTGAGTAAGGCCAGTAGAGTGCTTGGTTGTATAGGAAGTGGTACTTGCAGCAGGAATAGTAAGTATTGCAGCGAGTAAGGCTAGTAGAGTGCTTTGATGTATAGGTAGCAGTGACTCACTGCAGCAGGAATAGTAAGTATTGCAGTGAGTAAGGCTAGTAGAGTGCTTGGTTGTATAGTTAGCGGTATCTGCAGCAGAAATAGAAAGTATTACAGTGAGTAAGGCCAATAGAGTGCTTGGTTGTATAGGTAGAGATATTAGCAGCAGGAATAGTATGTATTGCAGTGAGTAATGCCAGTAGAGTTCTTGGTTGTATCGGTATCTGCAGCTGGAATAATAAGTATTGCAGTGAGTAAGGCCAGTAGAGTGCTTGGTTGTATAGGGAGAGGTATTACCAGCAGGAATAGTAAGTATTACAGTGAGTAAGGCCAATAGAGTGCTTGGTTGTATAGGTAGCAGTATCTGCAGTAGGAATAGTAAATATTGCAGTCAGTAAGACAAGTAGAGTGCTTGGTTGTATAGGTAGCGGTATCTGCAGCAGGGATATTAAGTATTACAGTGAGTAAGACCAGTAGAGTGCTTGGTTGTATGGGTAGTGGTATCTGCAGCAGGAATAATAAGTATTAAAATGAGTAAGGCCAGTAGTGTGCTTGGTTGTAGAGGTAGAAGTATCTGCAGCAGAAATAGTAAGTATTGCAGTGAGTAAGGCCAGTAGAGTGCTTGGTTGTATAGGTAGAGGTATCTGCAGCAGGAATAGTAGGTACTGCAGTGAGTAAGGCCAGTAGAGTGCTTGGTTGTATAGGTAGAAACCTTTCTTCAGAGACAGGGTGGTTGGCATTAGAGGTGGTAAAGACAAACCATGTTGGGTACATCAAGAATGCCTGGGATATAGCAGTGAAGCTATCCTACATACTAATTAATGCCCGGGATAAGCATAAGACTATCCTACATACTAATTACTGCCTGGGATAAGCATAAGGCTATCCTACATACTAATTAATGCCTGGGATAAGCATAAGGCTATCCTACATACTAATTAATGCCGGGGATAAGCATAAGACTATCCAACAAACGAATTAATGCCTTGAATAAGGCTATCCTACATACTAATTAATGCCTGGGATAAGCAAAATGCTATATATCTAGGGAGAGAGAGAGCGCTGAAACAATTCACCTCAAAGTATACAGGTTGATATCAAAAAATCCCCAGATAAAATTGATGATTGAAATCTATGTAAATAGTCTTCCTGCGCTAAAGGCCAGATTATGTGGACCTAAAGCTAAAACATTTGAGGTGACACTGAATAGATGGAAATGATCACTCAGGACATAAAATATGTTAAATATGAGCTAATATTTATTATTAATAAAAAGAGATGATTAAAATATTTTCTTTGAAAATTTATTAGTAAAATAATTTTTTAATTTTTTTTTAAAAAAATGATTAAAAATAGAATTTAATTGAATTTTGTATTAAAAAGCTGATATAATAATGTTTTTCAGCAAAAATAACAGAGGCAAAAATGAAAAGAAAAGATATAAGTGAGGTGAGTGTACTGAGCAGAGGATATAGTTAGTATACACAGCACATTTAGTTAGTATGTTAGTATAGTTAGTGAGGTTATTCAAACAACAGATGCGGTTAATATACAGCAAGTGTAATGAGTGAAGTGGATTTGATTGAGGTTAAAGTGTAAACTAAAAATGGGTCAGCTAAAGGTGTACAAGCTCAAGTGGTGTGTGCTAAAAGTGGTGTGTGCTAAAAATGTATTATAAATTAAAATTATGTCAAATAAACAGCTATAAAAACATAATTTATGCTTACCTGATAAATTCCTTTCTTCTGTTGTGTGATCAGTCCACGGGTCATCATTACTTCTGGGATATAACTCCTCCCCAACAGGAAATGCAAGAGGATTCACCCAGCAGAGCTGCATATAGCTCCTCCCCTCTACGTCAGTCCCAGTCATTCGACCAAGAATCAACGAGAAAGGAGTAACCAAGGGTGAAGTGGTGACTGGAGTATAATTTAAAAGATATTTACCTGCCTTAAAACAGGGCGGGCCGTGGACTGATCACACAACAGAAGAAAGGAATTTATCAGGTAAGCATAAATTATGTTTTCTTCTGTTATGTGTGATCAGTCCACGGGTCATCATTACTTCTGGGATACCAATACCAAAGCAAAAGTACACGGATGACGGGAGGGATAGGCAGGCTCATTATACAGAAGGAACCACTGCCTGAAGAACCTTTCTCCCAAAAATAGCCTCCGAAGAAGCAAAAGTGTCAAATTTGTAAAATTTGGAAAAAGTATGAAGCGAAGACCAAGTTGCAGCCTTGCAAATCTGTTCAACAGAGGCCTCATTCTTAAAGGCCCAAGTGGAAGCCACAGCTCTAGTGGAGTGAGCTGTAATTCTTTCAGGAGGCTGCTGTCCAGCAGTCTCATAGGCTAAACGTATTATGCTACGAAGCCAAAAAGAGAGAGAGGTAGCAGAAGCTTTTTGACCTCTCCTCTGTCCAGAGTAAACGACAAACAAGGAAGAAGTTTGGCGAAAATCTTTAGTTGCCTGCAAGTAGAACTTGAGGGCACGAACTACATCCAGATTGTGTAAAAGACGTTCCTTCTTTGAAGAAGGATTTGGACACAAGGATGGGACAACAATCTCTTGATTGATGTTCCTGTTAGTGACTACCTTAGGTAAGAACCCAGGTTTAGTACGCAGAACTACCTTGTCTGAGTGAAAAATCAGATAAGGGGAATCACAATGTAAGGCTGATAACTCAGAGACTCTTCGAGCCGAGGAAATAGCCATTAAAAACAGAACTTTCCAAGATAACAATTTTATATCAATGGAATGAAGGGGTTCAAACGGAACACCCTGTAAAACGTTAAGAACTAAGTTTAAACTCCATGGTGGAGCAACAGCTTTAAACACAGGCTTGATCCTAGCTAAAGCCTGACAAAAGGACTGGACGTCTGGATTTTCTGACAGACGTCTGTGTAACAAGATGGACAGAGCTGAAATCTGTCCCTTTAATGAACTAGCTGATAAACCCTTTTCTAAACCTTCTTGTAGAAAAGACAATATCCTAGCGATCCTAACCTTACTCCAGGAGTAACCTTTGGATTCGCACCAGTATAGGTATTTCCGCCATATTTTATGGTAAATCCTTCTGGTAACAGGCTTCCTAGCCTGAATCAGGGTATCAATAACCGACTCAGAAAAACCACGTTTTGATAAAATCAAGCGTTCAATTTCCAAGCAGTCAGCTTCAGAGAAGTTAGATTTTGATGTTTGAATGGACCCTGTATCAGAAGGTCCTGTCTTAGAGGTAGAGACCAAGGCGGACAGGATGACATGTCCACTAGATCTGCATACCAAGTCCTGCGTGGCCAAGCAGGTGCTATTAGAATTACTGATGCTCTCTCCTGTTTGATTTTGGCAATCAATCGAGGAAGCAGCGGGAAGGGTGGAAACACATAAGCCATCCTGAAGTTCCAAGGTGCTGTCAAAGCATCTATCAGAACTGCTCCCGGATCCCTGGATCTGGACCCGTAGCGAGGAAGTTTGGCGTTCTGGCGAGACGCCATGAGATCTATCTCTGGTTTGCCCCAACGTCGAAGTATTTGGGCAAAGACCTCCGGATGAAGTTCCCACTCCCCCGGATGAAAAGTCTGGCGACTCAAGAAATCCGCCTCCCAGTTCTCCACTCCCGGGATGTGGATTGCTGACAGGTGGCAAGAGTGAGACTCTGCCCAGCGAATTATCTTTGATACTTCCATCATTGCTAGGGAGCTTCTTGTCCCTCCCTGATGGTTGATGTAAGCTACAGTCGTGATGTTGTCCGACTGAAACCTGATGAACCCCCGAGTTGTTAACTGGGGCCAAGCCAGAAGGGCATTGAGAACTGCTCTCAATTCCAGAATGTTTATTGGTAGGAGACTCTCCTCCTGATTCCATAGTCCCTGAGCCTTCAGAGAATTCCAGACAGCGCCCCAACCTAGTAGGCTGGCGTCTGTTGTTACAATTGTCCAGTCTGGCCTGCTGAATGGCATCCCCCTGGACAGGTGTGGCCGATAAAGCCACCATAGAAGAGAATTTCTGGTCTCTTGATTCAGATTCAGAGTAGGGGACAAATCTGAGTAATCCCCATTCCACTGACTTAGCATGCATAATTGCAGCGGTCTGAGGTGTAGGCGTGCAAAAGGTACTATGTCCATTGCCGCTACCATTAAGCCGATCACCTCCATGCATTGAGCTACTGACGGGTGTTGAATGGAATGAAGGACGCGGCATGCATTTTGAAGTTTTGTTAACCTGTCTTCTGTCAGGTAAATCTTCATTTCTACAGAATCTATAAGAGTCCCCAAGAATGGAACTCTTGTGAGAGGAAAGAGAGAACTCTTCTTTTCGTTCACTTTCCATCCATGCGACCTTAGAAATGCCAGAACTAACTCTGTATGAGACTTGGCAGTTTGAAAGCTTGAAGCTTGTATTAGAATGTCGTCTAGGTACGGAGCTACCGAAATCCCTCGCGGTCTTAGTACCGCTAGAAGGGCACCCAGAACCTTTGTGAAGATTCTTGGAGCCGTAGCCAATCCGAATGGAAGAGCTACAAACTGGTAGTGCCTGTCTAAGAAGGCAAACCTTAGATACCGGTGATGATCTTTGTGGATCGGTATGTGAAGGTAAGCATCCTTTAAATCCACTGTGGTCATGTACTGACCCTCTTGGATCATGGGTAAGATTGTCCGAATAGTTTCCATTTTGAACGATGGAACTCTTAGGAATTTGTCTAGAGTCTTTAAATCTAAGATTGGCCTGAAAGTTCCCTCTTTTTTGGGAACCACAAACAGGTTTGAGTAGAACCCTTGTCCTTGTTCCGACCACGGAACCGGATGGATCACTCCCATTGTTAACAGATCTTGTACGCAGCGTAGAAACGCTTCTTTCTTTATCTGGTTTGTTGACAACCTTGACAGATGAAATCTCCCTCTTGGGGGAGATAATTTGAAGTCTAGAAGGTATCCCTGAGATATGATCTCTAGTGCCCAGGGATCCTGAACATCTCTTGCCCAAGCCTGGGCGAAGAGAGAGAGTCTGCCCCCTACTAGATCCGGTCCCGGATCGGGGGCTCTCGGTTCATGCTGTCTTTGGGGCAGCAGCAGGTTTCCTGGCCTGCTTGCTTTTGTTCCAGGACTGGTTAGGCTTCCAGCCTTGCCTGTAACGAGCAACAGCTCCTTCCTGTTTTGGTGCAGTGGAGGTTGATGCTGCTCCTGTCTTGAAATTCCGAAAGGGACGAAAATTAGACTGTCTAGCCTTAGCTTTGGCCTTGTCTTGAGGTAGGGCGTGGCCCTTACCTCTCGTAATGTCAGCGATAATTTCTTTCAAACCGGGCCCGAATAAGGACTGCCCCTTGAAAGGTATATTAAGTAATTTGGACTTAGAAGTAACATCAGCTGACCAGGATTTTAGCCACAGTGCCCTGCGTGCCTGTATGGCGAATCCTGAGTTCTTAGCCGTAAGTTTGGTTAAATGTACTACGGCCTCCGAAATGAAAGAATTAGCTAGTTTAAGGACTCTAAGCCTGTCCGTAATGTCGTCTAGCGTAGAGGAACTAAGGTTCTCTTCAAGCGACTCAATCCAAAATGCTGCCGCAGCCGTAATCGGCGCGATACATGCAAGGGGTTGTAATATAAAACCTTGTTGAACAAACATTTTCTTAAGGTAACCCTCTAATTTTTTATCCATTGGATCTGAGAAAGCACAGCTATCCTCCACCGGGATAGTGGTACGCTTAGCTAAAGTAGAAACTGCTCCCTCCACCTTGGGAACCGTTTGCCATAAGTCCCGAGTGGTGGCGTCTATTGGAAACATCTTTCTAAATATTGGAGGGGGTGAGAACGGCACACCGGGTCTATCCCACTCCTTAGTAACAATTTCAGTTAGTCTCTTAGGTATAGGAAAACGTCAGTACTCGCCGGTACCGCAAAGTATTTATCCAACCTACACAGTTTCTCTGGTATTGCAACGGTGTTACAATCGTTGAGAGCTGCTAAGACCTCCCCTAGTAGTACACGGAGGTTCTCCAATTTAAATTTAAAATTTGAAATATCTGAGTCCAATCTGTTTGGATCAGAACCGTCACCCACAGAATGAAGCTCTCCGTCCTCATGCTCTGCGAGCTGTGACGCAGTATCAGACATGGCCCTAGCATTGTCAGCGCACTCTGTTCTCACCCCAGAGTGATCACGCTTGCCTCTTAGTTCTGGTAATTTAGACAAAACTTCAGTCATAACAGTAGCCATATCTTGTAATGTTATCTGTAATGGCCGCCCAGATGTACTAGGCGCCAAAATATCACGCACCTCCCGGGCGGGAGATGCAGGTACTGTCGCGTGAGGCGAGTTAGTCGGCATAACTCTCCCCTCGCTGTTTGGTGAAATTTGTTCACATTGTACAGATTGACTTTTATTTAAAGTAGCATCAATACAGTTAGTACATAAATTTCTATTGGGCTCCACCTTGGCATTGGAACAAATGACACAGATATCTTCCTCTGAGTCAGACATGTTTAACACACTAGCAAAAAAAACTTACAACTTGGTTATAATCTTTTTTAGCAAAAAAAAACGCACTGTGCCTCAAAGAGGTATTAACGATTAAATGACAGTTGAAATAATGAACTGAAAAACAGTTATAGCATCAAACTTTAAAACAACACAACTTTTAGCAAAGGTTTGTTCCCATTAGTAAAAAACAACACTAATTAAATTTGTACATAAGAAAACAAAACAACGTTTTTTATTCACAGTCACTATAAGAATTCTCACAGCTCTGCTGAGAGAATTTACCTCCCTTCAAAGAAGTTTGAAGACCCCTGAGATCTGTCAGAGATGAACCGGATCATGCAGGAAATATAAAAGTAGCTGACTGGAATTTTTTGATGCGTAGCAAAGAGCGCCAAAAACGGCCCCTCCCTCTCCCACACAGCAGTGAAGAGAAACTGTCACAATTAAAGCAAAAAACTGCCAAGTGGAAAATAATGCCCAAATTTTATTCACACAGTACCTCAGCAATGTAAACGATTCTACATTCCAGCAAAAACGTTTAACATGAGAATAGTTATTAAAAGGATTAGTGACCTTTAACACAGTAGTTCCAGTGAAATACCATCCCCAGAATACTGAAGTGTATACATACATGTCATTTTAACGGTATGGCAGGCTTTTCTCATCAATTCCATTCAGAAAATAAAAACTGCCACATACCTCAATGCAGATTCATCTGCCCGCTGTCCCCTGATCTGAAGCCTTTACCTCCCTCAGATGGTCGAGAACAGCAATATGATCTTAACGACTCCGGTTAAAATCATAGTAAAAAATCTCTGTCAGATTCTTCCTCAAACTCTGCCAGAGAAGTAATAACACGCTCCGGTGCTATTTTAAAATAACAAACTTTTGATTGAAGTCATAAAAACTAAGTATAATCACCATAGTCCTCTCACACATCCTATCTAGTCGTTGGGTGCAAGAGAATGACTGGGACTGACGTAGAGGGGAGGAGCTATATGCAGCTCTGCTGGGTGAATCCTCTTGCATTTCCTGTTGGGGAGGAGTTATATCCCAGAAGTAATGATGACCCGTGGACTGATCACACATAACAGAAGAAATAAATATACCTAAATTCATCAAGTGGACAGTTGTGCAAAAAAGCAATGTAAATGAAACTTAGCTAAAAAATAAAGTTAAATATTAAAGTTAAATAGAGCTAGGTTAATAAGGCAAAGTTAGTACAACTAAAACAGCGTAACTAAAATTTGGTATTAAAAATTGCCATTTCAAACACAATTGTGATAGAACTGTAAAATGAAAGTTCTTTTCTGTGCACAGATAAAGAGTGTTGGCATATGCAAAATGTTGGGCAAGTGAAATTTTCAGTGCCGTCTCCTTTTTATGTTAAAAGTACCTTGTGAGATCAGACTCACAGTCTTTTTTGTAATTCAATCCTATGGTAAAATCAAATGAAGTAATCCAAAGTTCAGGTAATACCAGGTTACCTTAAGCTGCTTTTATTCAAGGAAGCATCTGTCAGGTTGTTAATATAGTACCTTGTTTCTTTCCTTGTCCTTTGTGGTAAAGCCAGGTTACCACTATGAATTTCAAGCCGCATACAGGGCTGGTGTGACGTTAATGTGGTGCTTCCGCGTCTGGAAGCAGAGTAGTTCTCGTCTGGTCTTTTTCTTGATGATGGTAGTCTGACGTCACAGACTACGGTGGCTCAAATTGGCCAAAAAGAAGTAACGCGTTTCGGTCGTGGACCTTTCTCAAACTTCTGATTTGCTCTGTGTTCGTCTTGGTCTTTATATAGCAGAGCTTGTAACTTGACGTATGTAAGCACCTCCTTATTTGTTGTCAAAGGGCTAACATCATCCTTTGCATAAAAAAATATGTCTTGACGTTTTCCACATTACACATTTTTGGTAACCCTGATTGTGAATGTACTAAGGATCGAGGAGGAGAAGTAAGAACCGGTATTCTGAGGAAAAACCCTTGAATAAAAGCAGCTTAAGGTAACCTGGTATTACCTGAACTTTGGATTACTTCATTTGAAATGGCAATTTTGTGTTTTGTGTTTGAAATGGCAATTTTTAATACCAAATTTTAGTTACGCTGTTTTAGTTGTACTAACTTTGCCTTATTAACCTAGCTCTATTTAACTTTAATATTTAACTTTATTTTTTAGCTAAGTTTCATTTACATTGCTTTTTGCACAACTGTCCACTTGATGAATTTAGGTATATTTATTTTATAGCTGTTTATTTGACATAATTTTAATTTATAATACATTTTTAGCACACACCACTTTTAGCACACACCACTTGAGCTTATACACCTTTAGCTGACCCATTTTTAGTTTACACTTTAACCTCAATCAAATCCACTTCACTCATTACACTTGCTGTATATTAACCGCATCTGTTGTTTGAATAACCTCACTAACTATACTAACATACTAACTAAATGTGCTGTGTATACTAACTATATCCTCTGCTCAGTACACTCACCTCACTTATATCTTTTCTTTTCATTTTTGCCTCTGTTATTTTTGCTGAAAAACATTATTATATCAGCTTTTTAATACAAAATTCAATTAAATTCTATTTTTAATCATTTTTTTAAAAAAATTTTAAAAAATTATTTTACTAATAAATTTTCAAAGAAAATATTTTAATCATCTCTTTTTATTAATAATAAATATTAGCTCATATTTAACATATTTTATGTCCTGAGTGATCATTTCCATCTATTCAGTGTCACCTCAAATGTTTTAGCTTTAGGTCCACATAATCTGGCCTTTAGCGCAGGAAGACTATTTACATAGATAAGCAAAATGCTATCCTACATACTAATTAATGCCTGGGATAAGCATAAGACTATCCTAAATACTAATTACTGCCTGGGATAAACATAAGACTTTCCTACATACTAATTAATGCCTAGGTAAGCAAAAGGCTATCCTACATATTAATGTCTGGGATAAGCATAATGCTATCCTACATACTAATTAATGCCTGGAATAAGCATAAGGATATTCTACATACTAATTAATGCCTGTGATAAGCATAAGACCATCCTACATACTAATTAATGCCTGGGATAAGCATAAGGATATCCTACATACTAATTAAAGCCTGGGATAAACAAAATGATATCCTACATACTAATTAAAGCCTGTGAGAAGCATAAGACTATCCTACATACTAATTAATGCCTGCAATAAGCATAAGACTATCCTACATACTAATTAATGCTTGTGATAAGCATAAGGTTATCCTACATACTAATTAATGCCTGTGATAAGCATAAGACTATCCTACATACTAATTAATGCCTGTGATAAGCATAAGGCTATCCTACATACTAATTAATGCCTGGGATAAGCATAAGGATATCCTACATACTAATTAAAGCCTGGGATAAGCATAAGGCTATCCTACGTACTATTAATGCCTGGGATAAGTATAAGGCTATCCTACATACTAATTACTGCCTGGGATAAGCATAATGATATCCTACATACTAATTAAAGCCTGTGATAAGCATAAGGCTATCCTACATACTAATTACTGCCTGGGATAAGCATAAGGATATCCTACATACTAATTAAAGCCTGGGATAAGCATAAAGCTATCCTACATACTAATTACTGCCTGGGATAAGCATAAGGTTATCCTACATACTAATTACTGCCTAGGATAAGCATAATGCTATCCTACATACTAATTAATGCCTGGGATAAGCATAAGGATATCCTACATACTAATCAATGCCTGGGATAAGCATAAGACTATCCTACATACTAATTAATGCCTGGGATAAGCATAAGGATATCCTACATACTAATTAATGCCTGTGATAAGCATAAGACTATCCTACATACTAATTAATGCCTGTGATAAGCATAAGACTATCCTACATACTAATTAATGCCCGGAATAAGCATAAGGATATCCTACATACTAATTAATGCCTGTGATAAGCATAAGACTATCCTACATACTAATTAATGCCTGTGATAAGCATAATACTATCCTACATACTAATCAATGCTTGTGATAAGCATAAGACTATCCTACATACTAATGAATGCCTGGGATAAGCATAAGGCTATCCTACATACTAATTAATGCCTGGGATAAGCATAAGGATATCCTACATACTAATGAATGCCTGGGATAAGCATAAGGCTATCCTACATACTAATTAATGCCTGGGATAAGCATAAGGCTAACCTACATACTAATTAATGCCTGGGATAAGCATAAGGCTATCCTGCATACCAACTTATGCCTGTGATAAGCATACGACTATCCTACATACTAATTAATGACTGAGATAAGCATAAGACTATCCTACATACGAATTAATGCCTGGGATAAGCATAAGGCTATCCTACATAGTAATTAATGCCTGTGATAAGCATACAACTAACCTACATACTAATTAATGACTGAGATAAGCATAAGACTATCCTACATAGTAATTAATGCCTGTGATAAGCATAAGACTATCCTACATACTAATTAATGCCTGTGATAAGCATAAGACTATCCTACATACTAATTAATGCCTGTGATAAGCATAAGACTATCCTACAAACTAATTAATGCCTGTGATAAGCATAAGACTATCCTACATACTAATTAATGCCTGGGATAAGCATAAGGATGTCCTACATATACTTTATAAGCAATATGGGCAGACACTGACAGTACACAGAGAGAGTAAAGTAACATTACCATTCCTGGCATGATCCAGTAAATGCTTCAGCCGTTCTATCTCTGCCTGCTGTTTTCTCAGTGTATGGTTCAGCCTATCGATCTCAAGCTGCTGGAGACCTGATGTTGTCTTCCCAGCATGCACGTGTCTCATCTCCTCTTGCAGCTAGTAAAAAGCAGACAAACCTACATTAACGTTTATGAGTCAGACAACATTTAATATGAGTTCTGGGTTACAAACTATAGATCTTTAGTGTAGAAATGAATTTCTTAACCAGTTCTGTGCTTCATCCTCATATACAAATATTAAAGTGAGATTTTCTCTCTGTACATATGAACAATCTGTTAATGAGATATTGCTATTCCCTGTGTATGGTAATTACCTGCTTCTCTCGTTCTTTCAGAATGTTCTGCAACAATTCAATCTCCGCTTCGGCTTTGCTGAGGTTCCGGGAGGCGCGAGCAGATTGTGAGAAGAAATTTGCAGCTTCTTGCATTTCCTGTAATAAAAAAAACAATCTATGGTAATACTTCACTGATGTAATGTACAGACACACCGAGTGCAATAGCTTTGTCTGACTGCTGTACCATACAGACACACACCGAGTGCAATAGCTTTGTCTGACTGCTGTACCGTACAGACACACACCGAGTGCAATAGCTTTGTCTGACTGCTGTACGATACAGACACACACCAAGTGCAATAGCTTTGTCTGACTGCTGTACCATACAGACACACACCGAGTGCAATAGCTTTGTCTGACTGCTGTACCGTACAGACACACACCGAGTGCAATAGCTTTGTCTGACTGCTGTAATGTACAGACACACACCGAGTGCAATAGCTTTGTCTGACTGCTGTACCATACAGACACACACCAAGTGCAATAGCTTTGTCTGACTGCTGTACCGTACAGACACACACCGAGTGCAATAGCTTTGTCTGACTGCTGTAATGTACAGACACACACCAAGTGCAATAGCTTTGTCTGACTGCTGTACCATACAGACACACACCGAGTGCAATAGCTTTGTCTGACTGCTGTACCGTACAGACACACACCAAGTGCAATAGCTTTGTCTGACTGCTGTACCGTACAGACACACACCGAGTGCAATAGCTTTGTCTGACTGCTGTACCATACAGACACACACCAAGTGCAATAGCTTTGTCTGACTGCTGTACCGTACAGACACACACCGAGTGCAATAGCTTTGTCTGACTGCTGTACCATACAGACACACACCGAGTGCAATAGCTTTGTCTGACTGCGGTACCATAGAGACACACACCAAGTGCAATAGCTTTGTCTGACTGCTGTACCGTACAGACACACACCGAGTGCAATAGCTTTGTCTGACTGCTGTACCATACAGACACACACCGAGTGCAATAGCTTTGTCTGACTGCTGTACGATACAGACACACACCGAGTGCAATAGCTTTGTCTGACTGCTGTACCATACAGACACACACCGAGTGCAATAGCTTTGTCTGACTGCTGTACCATACAAACACACACCGAGTGCAATAGCTTTGTCTCACTGCTGTACCGTACAGACACACACCGAGTGCAATAGCTTTGTCTCACTGCTGTACCGTACAGACACACACCGAGTGCAATAGCTTTGTCTGACTGCTGTACTGTACAGACACACACTGAGTGCAATAGCTTTGTCTGACTGCTGTACCATACAGACACACACCAAGTGCAATAGCTTTGTCTGACTGCTGTACCGTACAGACACACACCGAGTGCAATAGCTTTGTCTGACTGCTGTACCATACAGACACACACCAAGTGCAATAGCTTTGTCTGACTGCTGTAATGTACCGACACACACCGAGTGCAATAGCTTTGTCTCACTGCTGTACCGTACAGACACACACTGAGTGCAATAGCTTTGTCTGACTGCTGTACTGTACAGACACACACTGAGTGCAATAGCTTTGTCTGACTGTTGTACTGTACAGACACACACTGAGTGCAATAGCTTTGTCTGACTGCTGTACCATACAGACACACACCAAGTGCAATAGCTTTGTCTGACTGCTGTAATGTACCGACACACACCGAGTGCACTAGCTTTGTCTCACTGCTGTACCGTACAGACACACACCGAGTGCAATAGCTTTATCTCACTATTGTACCGTACAGACACACACCGAGTTCAATAGCTTTATCTCACTATTGTACCGTACAGACACACACCGAGTGCAATAGCTTTGACTCACTGCTGTACCATACAGACACACACCGAGTGCAATAGCTTTGTCTGACTGCTGTACTGTACAGACACACACCAAGTGCAATAGCTTTGTCTGACTGCTGTACTGTACAGACACACACCGAGTGCAATAGCTTTGTCTGACTGCTGTACTGTACAGACAAACACCAAGTGCAATAGCTTTGTCTGACTGCTGTACTGTACAGACACACACCAAGTGCAATAGCTTTGTCTGACTGCTGTACCATACAGACACACACTGAGTGCAATAGCTTTGTCTGACTGCTGTACCATACAGACACACACCGAGTGCAATAGCTTTGTCTGACTGCTGTACTGTACAGACACACACCAAGTGCAATAGCTTTGTCTGACTGCTGTATCATACAGACACACACCGAGTGCAATAGCTTTGTCTGACTGCTGTATCATACAGACACACACCAAGTGCAATAGCTTTGTCTGACTGCTGTACCATACAGACACACACCGAGTGCAATAGCTTTGTCTGACTGCTGTACCATACAGACACACACCGAGTGCAATAGCTTTGTCTGACTGCTGTACCGTACAGACACACACCGAGTGCAATAGCTTTGTCTGACTGCTGTACCATACAGACACACACCAAGTGCAATAGCTTTGTCTCACTGCTGTACCATACAGACACACACCGAGTGCAATAGCTTTGTCTGACTGCTGTACCATACAGACACACACCGAGTGCAATAGCTTTGTCTGACTGCTGTACCGTACAGGCACACACCGAGTGCAATAGCTTTGTCTGACTGCTGTACCATACAGACACACACCGAGTGCAATAGCTTTGTCTGACTGCTGTACCGTACAGACACACCGAGTGCAATAGCTTTGTCTCACTGCTGTACCATACAGACACACACCAAGTGCAATAGCTTTGTCTGACTGCTGTACCGTACAGACACACACAGAGTGCAATAGCTTTGTCTGACTGTTGTATACTACAGACAAACACCAAGTGCAATAGCTTTGTCTCACTACTGTACCGTACAGACACACACAGAGTGCAATAGCTTTGTCTGACTGCTGTACTGTACAGACACACACCAAGTGCAATAGCTTTATCTCACTAGTGTACCGTACAGACACACACCGAGTACAATGGCTTTGTCTGACTGTTGTACAATACAGACACACACCGAGTGCAATAGCTTTGTCTGACTGCTGTACCGTATAGACACACACTGAGTGCAATAGCTTTGTCTGACTGCTGTACCGTACAGATACACACCGAGTGCAATGGCTTTGTCTGTCTGCTGTATCATACAGACACACACCAAGTGCAATAGCTTTGTCTGACTGCTGTACCGTACAGACACACACCGAGTGCAATAGCTTTGTCTGACTGCTGTACCGTACAGACACACACCGAGTGCAATAGCTTTGTCTGACTGCTGTACTGTACAGACACACACCAAGTGCAATAGCTTTGTCTGACTGCTGTACCGTACAGACACACACCAAGTGCAATAGCTTTGTCTGACTGCTGTACCGTACAGACACACACCAAGTGCAATAGCTTTGTCTGACTTTTGTACCGTACAGACACACACCAAGTGCAATAGCTTTGTCTGACTGCTGTACGATACAGACACACACCGAGTGCAATAGCTTTGTCTGACTGCTGTACCGTACAGACACACACCAAGTGCAATAGCTTTGTCTGACTGCTGTACCGTACAGACACACACCGAGTGCAATAGCTTTGTCTGACTGCTGTACCATACAGACACACACCGAGTGCAATAGCTTTGTCTGACTGCTGTACCGTACAGACACACACCAAGTGCAATAGCTTTGTCTGACTGCTGTACGATACAGACACACACCGAGTGCAATAGCTTTGTCTGACTGCTGTACCGTACAGACACACACCGAGTGCAATAGCTTTGTCTGACTGCTGTACCGTACAGACACACACCAAGTGCAATAGCTTTGTCTGACTGCTGTACCGTACAGACACACACCGAGTGCAATAGCTTTGTCTGACTGCTGTACCATACAGACACACACCGAGTGCAATAGCTTTGTCTGACTGCTGTACCGTACAGACACACACCAAGTGCAATAGCTTTGTCTGACTGCTGTACCATACAGACACACACCGAGTGCAATAGCTTTGTCTGACTGCTGTACCGTACAGACACACACCAAGTGCAATAGCTTTGTCTGACTGCTGTACCATAGAGACACACACCAAGTGCAATAGCTTTGTCTCACTGCTGTACCTTACAGACACACACCGAGTGCAATGGCTTTGTCTGACTGCTGTATCATACAGACACACACCGAGTGCAATAGCTTTGTCTGACTGCTGTACCATACAGACACACACCGAGTGCAATAGCTTTGTCTGACTGCTGTACCGTACAGACACACACCGAGTGCAATAGCTTTGTCTGACTGCTGTACCGTACAGACACACACCAAGTGCAATAGCTTTGTCTGACTGCTGTACCGTACAGACACACACCGAGTGCAATAGCTTTGTCTGACTGCTGTAATGTACATACACACCGAGTGCAATAGCTTTGTCTGACTGCTGTACCGTACAGACACACACCAAGTGCAATAGCTTTGTCTGACTGCTGTACCGTACAGACACACACCAAGTGCAATAGCTTTGTCTGACTGCTGTACCGTACAGACACACACCAAGTGCAATAGCTTTGTCTGACTGCTGTACCATACAGACACACACCAAGTGCAATAGATTTGTCTGACTGCTGTACCGTACAGACACACACCGAGTGCAATAGCTTTGTCTGACTGCTGTAATGTACAGACACACACCGAGTGCAATAGCTTTGTCTGACTGCTGTACTGTACAGACACACACCAAGTGCAATAGCTTTGTCTGACTGCTGTATCATACAGACACACACCAAGTGCAATAGCTTTGTCTGACTGCTGTACCATACAGACACACACCAAGTGCAATAGCTTTGTCTGACTGCTGTACCATACAGACACACACCGAGTGCAATAGCTTTGTCTGACTGCTGTACCATACAGACACACACCGAGTGCAATAGCTTTGTCTGACTGCTGTACCATACAGACACACACCAAGTGCAATAGCTTTGTCTCACTGCTGTACCATACAGACACACACCGAGTGCAATAGCTTTGTCTGACTGCTGTACCATACAGACACACACCGAGTGCAATAGCTTTGTCTGACTGCTGTACTGTACAGGCACACACCGAGTGCAATAGCTTTGTCTGACTGCTGTACCATACAGACACACACCGAGTGAAATAGCTTTGTCTGACTGCTGTACCGTACAGACACACCGAGTGCAATAGCTTTGTCTCACTGCTGTACCATACAGACACACACCAAGTGCAATAGCTTTGTCTGACTGCTGTACCGTACAGACACACACAGAGTGCAATAGCTTTGTCTGACTGTTGTATACTACAGACAAACACCAAGTGCAATAGCTTTGTCTCACTACTGTACTGTACAGACACACACAGAGTGCAATAGCTTTGTCTGACTGCTGTACTGTACAGACACACACCAAGTGCAATAGCTTTATCTCACTATTGTACCGTACAGACACAAACCGAGTACAATGGCTTTGTCTGACTGTTGTACAATACAGACACACACCGAGTGCAATAGCTTTGTCTGACTGCTGTACCGTACAGACACACACCGAGTGCAATAGCTTTGTCTGACTGCTGTACCGTACAGACACACACCGAGTGCAATAGCTTTGTCTGACTGCTGTACCGTACAGACACACACCAAGTGCAATAGCTTTGTCTGACTGCTGTACCGTACAGACACACACCGAGTGCAATAGCTTTGTCTGACTGCTGTACCATACAGACACACACCAAGTGCAATAGCTTTGTCTGACTGCTGTACCGTACAGACACACACCGAGTGCAATAGCTTTGTCTGACTGCTGTACCGTACAGACACACACCGAGTGCAATAGCTTTGTCTGACTGCTGTAATGTACAGACACACACCGAGTGCAATAGCTTTGTCTGACTGCTGTACTGTACAGACACACACCAAGTGCAATAGCTTTGTCTGACTGCTGTATCATACAGACACACACCGAGTGCAATAGCTTTGTCTGACTGCTGTACCATACAGACACACACCAAGTGCAATAGCTTTGTCTGACTGCTGTACCATACAGACACACACCGAGTGCAATAGCTTTGTCTGACTGCTGTACCATACAGACACACACCGAGTGCAATAGCTTTGTCTGACTGCTGTACCATACAGACACACACCAAGTGCAATAGCTTTGTCTCACTGCTGTACCATACAGACACACACCGAGTGCAATAGCTTTGTCTGACTGCTGTACCATACAGACACACACCGAGTGCAATAGCTTTGTCTGACTGCTGTACCGTACAGGCACACACCGAGTGCAATAGCTTTGTCTGACTGCTGTACCATACAGACACACACCGAGTGCAATAGCTTTGTCTGACTGCTGTACCGTACAGACACACCGAGTGCAATAGCTTTGTCTCACTGCTGCACCATACAGACACACACCAAGTGCAATAGCTTTGTCTGACTGCTGTACCGTACAGACACACACATAGTGCAATAGCTTTGTCTGACTGTTGTATACTACAGACAAACACCAAGTGCAATAGTTTTGTCTCACTACTGTACCGTACAGACACACACAGAGTGCAATAGCTTTGTCTGACTGCTGTACTGTACAGACACACACCAAGTGCAATAGCTTTATCTCACTATTGTACCGTACAGACACAAACCGAGTACAATGGCTTTGTCTGACTGTTGTACAATACAGACACACACCAAGTGCAATAGCTTTGGCTGACTGCTGTACCGTATAGACACACACCGAGTGCAATAGCTTTGTCTGACTGCTGTACCGTACAGACACACACCGAGTGCAATAGCTTTGTCTGACTGCTGTACCATACAGACACACACCGAGTGCAATAGCTTTGTCTGACTGCGGTACCATAGAGACACACACCTAGTGCAATAGCTTTGTCTGACTGCTGTACCGTACAGACACACACCGAGTGCAATAGCTTTGTCTGACTGCTGTACCATACAGACACACACCGAGTGCAATAGCTTTGTCTGACTGCGGTACCATAGAGACACACACCAAGTGCAATAGCTTTGTCTGACTGCTGTACCGTACAGACACACACCGAGTGCAATAGCTTTGTCTGACTGCTGTACCATACAGACACACACCGAGTGCAATAGCTTTGTCTGACTGCTGTACGATACAGACACACACCGAGTGCAATAGCTTTGTCTGACTGCTGTACCATACAGACACACACCGAGTGCAATAGCTTTGTCTGACTGCTGTACCATACAGACACACACCGAGTGCAATAGCTTTGTCTCACTGCTGTACCGTACAGACACACACCGAGTGCAATAGCTTTGTCTCACTGCTGTACCGTACAGACACACACCGAGTGCAATAGCTTTGTCTGACTGCTGTACTGTACAGACACACACTGAGTGCAATAGCTTTGTCTGACTGCTGTACCATACAGACACACACCAAGTGCAATAGCTTTGTCTGACTGCTGTACCGTACAGACACACACCGAGTGCAATAGCTTTGTCTGACTGCTGTACCATACAGACACACACCAAGTGCAATAGCTTTGTCTGACTGCTGTAATGTACCGACACACACCGAGTGCAATAGCTTTGTCTCACTGCTGTACCGTACAGACACACACTGAGTGCAATAGCTTTGTCTGACTGCTGTACTGTACAGACACACACTGAGTGCAATAGCTTTGTCTGACTGTTGTACTGTACAGACACACACTGAGTGCAATAGCTTTGTCTGACTGCTGTACCATACAGACACACACCAAGTGCAATAGCTTTGTCTGACTGCTGTAATGTACCGACACACACCGAGTGCACTAGCTTTGTCTCACTGCTGTACCGTACAGACACACACCGAGTGCAATAGCTTTATCTCACTATTGTACCGTACAGACACACACCGAGTTCAATAGCTTTATCTCACTATTGTACCGTACAGACACACACCGAGTGCAATAGCTTTGACTCACTGCTGTACCATACAGACACACACCGAGTGCAATAGCTTTGTCTGACTGCTGTACTGTACAGACACACACCAAGTGCAATAGCTTTGTCTGACTGCTGTACTGTACAGACACACACCGAGTGCAATAGCTTTGTCTGACTGCTGTACTGTACAGACAAACACCAAGTGCAATAGCTTTGTCTGACTGCTGTACTGTACAGACACACACCAAGTGCAATAGCTTTGTCTGACTGCTGTACCATACAGACACACACTGAGTGCAATAGCTTTGTCTGACTGCTGTACCATACAGACACACACCGAGTGCAATAGCTTTGTCTGACTGCTGTACTGTACAGACACACACCAAGTGCAATAGCTTTGTCTGACTGCTGTATCATACAGACACACACCGAGTGCAATAGCTTTGTCTGACTGCTGTATCATACAGACACACACCAAGTGCAATAGCTTTGTCTGACTGCTGTACCATACAGACACACACCGAGTGCAATAGCTTTGTCTGACTGCTGTACCATACAGACACACACCGAGTGCAATAGCTTTGTCTGACTGCTGTACCGTACAGACACACACCGAGTGCAATAGCTTTGTCTGACTGCTGTACCATACAGACACACACCAAGTGCAATAGCTTTGTCTCACTGCTGTACCATACAGACACACACCGAGTGCAATAGCTTTGTCTGACTGCTGTACCATACAGACACACACCGAGTGCAATAGCTTTGTCTGACTACTGTACCGTACAGGCACACACCGAGTGCAATAGCTTTGTCTGACTGCTGTACCATACAGACACACACCGAGTGCAATAGCTTTGTCTGACTGCTGTACCGTACAGACACACCGAGTGCAATAGCTTTGTCTCACTGCTGTACCATACAGACACACACCAAGTGCAATAGCTTTGTCTGACTGCTGTACCGTACAGACACACACAGAGTGCAATAGCTTTGTCTGACTGTTGTATACTACAGACAAACACCAAGTGCAATAGCTTTGTCTCACTACTGTACCGTACAGACACACACAGAGTGCAATAGCTTTGTCTGACTGCTGTACTGTACAGACACACACCAAGTGCAATAGCTTTATCTCACTATTGTACCGTACAGACACAAACCGAGTACAATGGCTTTGTCTGACTGTTGTACAATACAGACACACACCGAGTGCAATAGCTTTGTCTGACTGCTGTACCGTATAGACACACACTGAGTGCAATAGCTTTGTCTGACTGCTGTACCGTACAGATACACACCGAGTGCAATGGCTTTGTCTGTCTGCTGTATCATACAGACACACACCAAGTGCAATAGCTTTGTCTGACTGCTGTACCGTACAGACACACACCGAGTGCAATAGCTTTGTCTGACTGCTGTACCGTACAGACACACACCGAGTGCAATAGCTTTGTCTGACTGCTGTACCGTACAGACACACACCAAGTGCAATAGCTTTGTCTGACTGCTGTACCGTACAGACACACACCAAGTGCAATAGCTTTGTCTGACTGCTGTACCGTACAGACACACACCAAGTGCAATAGCTTTGTCTGACTTTTGTACCGTACAGACACACACCAAGTGCAATAGCTTTGTCTGACTGCTGTACGATACAGACACACACCGAGTGCAATAGCTTTGTCTGACTGCTGTACCGTACAGACACACACCAAGTGCAATAGCTTTGTCTGACTGCTGTACCGTACAGACACACACCGAGTGCAATAGCTTTGTCTGACTGCTGTACCATACAGACACACACCGAGTGCAATAGCTTTGTCTGACTGCTGTACCGTACAGACACACACCAAGTGCAATAGCTTTGTCTGACTGCTGTACGATACAGACACACACCGAGTGCAATAGCTTTGTCTGACTGCTGTACCGTACAGACACACACCGAGTGCAATAGCTTTGTCTGACTGCTGTACCGTACAGACACACACCAAGTGCAATAGCTTTGTCTGACTGCTGTACCGTACAGACACACACCGAGTGCAATAGCTTTGTCTGACTGCTGTACCATACAGACACACACCGAGTGCAATAGCTTTGTCTGACTGCTGTACCGTACAGACACACACCAAGTGCAATAGCTTTGTCTGACTGCTGTACGATACAGACACACACCGAGTGCAATAGCTTTGTCTGACTGCTGTACCGTACAGACACACACCAAGTGCAATAGCTTTGTCTGACTGCTGTACCATAGAGACACACACCAAGTGCAATAGCTTTGTCTCACTGCTGTACCTTACAGACACACACCGAGTGCAATGGCTTTGTCTGACTGCTGTATCATACAGACACACACCGAGTGCAATAGCTTTGTCTGACTGCTGTACCATACAGACACACACCGAGTGCAATAGCTTTGTCTGACTGCTGTACCGTACAGACACACACCGAGTGCAATAGCTTTGTCTGACTGCTGTACCGTACAGACACACACCAAGTGCAATAGCTTTGTCTGACTGCTGTACCGTACAGACACACACCGAGTGCAATAGCTTTGTCTGACTGCTGTAATGTACATACACACCGAGTGCAATAGCTTTGTCTGACTGCTGTACCGTACAGACACACACCAAGTGCAATAGCTTTGTCTGACTGCTGTACCGTACAGACACACACCAAGTGCAATAGCTTTGTCTGACTGCTGTACCGTACAGACACACACCAAGTGCAATAGCTTTGTCTGACTGCTGTACCATACAGACACACACCAAGTGCAATAGATTTGTCTGACTGCTGTACCGTACAGACACACACCGAGTGCAATAGCTTTGTCTGACTGCTGTAATGTACAGACACACACCGAGTGCAATAGCTTTGTCTGACTGCTGTACTGTACAGACACACACCAAGTGCAATAGCTTTGTCTGACTGCTGTATCATACAGACACACACCAAGTGCAATAGCTTTGTCTGACTGCTGTACCATACAGACACACACCAAGTGCAATAGCTTTGTCTGACTGCTGTACCATACAGACACACACCGAGTGCAATAGCTTTGTCTGACTGCTGTACCATACAGACACACACCGAGTGCAATAGCTTTGTCTGACTGCTGTACCATACAGACACACACCAAGTGCAATAGCTTTGTCTCACTGCTGTACCATACAGACACACACCGAGTGCAATAGCTTTGTCTGACTGCTGTACCATACAGACACACACCGAGTGCAATAGCTTTGTCTGACTGCTGTACTGTACAGGCACACACCGAGTGCAATAGCTTTGTCTGACTGCTGTACCATACAGACACACACCGAGTGAAATAGCTTTGTCTGACTGCTGTACCGTACAGACACACCGAGTGCAATAGCTTTGTCTCACTGCTGTACCATACAGACACACACCAAGTGCAATAGCTTTGTCTGACTGCTGTACCGTACAGACACACACAGAGTGCAATAGCTTTGTCTGACTGTTGTATACTACAGACAAACACCAAGTGCAATAGCTTTGTCTCACTACTGTACTGTACAGACACACACAGAGTGCAATAGCTTTGTCTGACTGCTGTACTGTACAGACACACACCAAGTGCAATAGCTTTATCTCACTATTGTACCGTACAGACACAAACCGAGTACAATGGCTTTGTCTGACTGTTGTACAATACAGACACACACCGAGTGCAATAGCTTTGTCTGACTGCTGTACCGTATAGACACACACCGAGTGCAATAGCTTTGTCTGACTGCTGTACCGTACAGACACACACCGAGTGCAATAGCTTTGTCTGACTGCTGTACCGTACAGACACACACCAAGTGCAATAGCTTTGTCTGACTGCTGTACCGTACAGACACACACCGAGTGCAATAGCTTTGTCTGACTGCTGTACCATACAGACACACACCAAGTGCAATAGCTTTGTCTGACTGCTGTACCGTACAGACACACACCGAGTGCAATAGCTTTGTCTGACTGCTGTAATGTACAGACACACACCGAGTGCAATAGCTTTGTCTGACTGCTGTACTGTACAGACACACACCAAGTGAAATAGCTTTGTCTGACTGCTGTATCATACAGACACACACCGAGTGCAATAGCTTTGTCTGACTGCTGTACCATACAGACACACACCAAGTGCAATAGCTTTGTCTGACTGCTGTACCATACAGACACACACCGAGTGCAATAGCTTTGTCTGACTGCTGTACCATACAGACACACACCGAGTGCAATAGCTTTGTCTGACTGCTGTACCATACAGACACACACCAAGTGCAATAGCTTTGTCTCACTGCTGTACCATACAGACACACACCGAGTGCAATAGCTTTGTCTGACTGCTGTACCATACAGACACACACCGAGTGCAATAGCTTTGTCTGACTGCTGTACCGTACAGGCACACACCGAGTGCAATAGCTTTGTCTGACTGCTGTACCATACAGACACACACCGAGTGCAATAGCTTTGTCTGACTGCTGTACCGTACAGACACACCGAGTGCAATAGCTTTGTCTCACTGCTGCACCATACAGACACACACCAAGTGCAATAGCTTTGTCTGACTGCTGTACCGTACAGACACACACAGAGTGCAATAGCTTTGTCTGACTGTTGTATACTACAGACAAACACCAAGTGCAATAGTTTTGTCTCACTACTGTACCGTACAGACACACACAGAGTGCAATAGCTTTGTCTGACTGCTGTACTGTACAGACACACACCAAGTGCAATAGCTTTATCTCACTATTGTACCGTACAGACACAAACCGAGTACAATGGCTTTGTCTGACTGTTGTACAATACAGACACACACCAAGTGCAATAGCTTTGGCTGACTGCTGTACCGTATAGACACACACCGAGTGCAATAGCTTTGTCTGACTGCTGTACCGTACAGACACACACCGAGTGCAATAGCTTTGTCTGACTGCTGTACCATACAGACACACACCGAGTGCAATAGCTTTGTCTGACTGCTGTACGATACTGACACACACCGAGTGCAATAGCTTTGTCTGACTGCTGTACCGTACAGACACACACCAAGTGCAATAGCTTTGTCTGACTGCTGTACCATAGAGACACACACCAAGTGCAATAGCTTTGTCTCACTGCTGTACCATACAGACACACACCGAGTGCAATGGCTTTGTCTGACTGCTGTATCATACAGACACACACCGAGTGCAATAGCTTTGTCTGACTGCTGTACCATACAAACACACACCAAGTGCAATAGCTTTGTCTGACTGCTGTACCGTACAGACACACACCGAGTGCAATAGCTTTGTCTGACTGCTGTAATGTACAGACACACACCGAGTGCAATAGCTTTGTCTGACTGCTGTACCGTACAGACACACACCGAGTGCAATAGCTTTGTCTGACTGCTGTACCGTACAGACACACACCAAGTGCAATAGCTTTGTCTGACTGCTGTACCGTACAGACACACACCAAGTGCAATAGCTTTGTCTGACTGCTGTACCGTACAGACACACACCGAGTGCAATAGCTTTGTCTGACTGCTGTACCATACAGACACACACCAAGTGCAATAGCTTTGTCTGACTGCTGTACCGTACAGACACACACTGAGTGCAATAGCTTTGTCTGACTGCTGTAATGTACAGACACACACCGAGTGCAATAGCTTTGTCTGACTGCTGTACCGTACAGACACACACCGAGTGCAATAGCTTTGTCTGACTGCTGTACCGTACAGATACACACCGAGTGCAATAGCTTTGTCTGACTGCTGTACCATACAGACACACACCGAGTGCAATAGCTTTGTCTCACTGCTGTACCGTACAGACACACACCAAGTGCAATAGCTTTGTCTCACTGCTGTACCATACAGACAAACACCAAGTGCAATAGCTTTGTCTGACTGCTGTGCCATACAGACACACACCAAGGGCAATAGCTTTGTCTGACTGCTGTACGATACAGACACACACCGAGTGCAATAGCTTTGTCTGACTGCTGTACCGTACAGACACACACCAAGTGCAATAGCTTTGTCTGACTGCTGTACCGTACAGACACACACCAAGTGCAATAGCTTTGTCTGACTGCTGTACCATACAGACACACACCAAGTGCAATAGCTTTGTCTGACTGCTGTACCATACAGACACACACCAAGTGCAATAGCTTTGTCTGACTGATGTACCATACAGACACACACCAAGGGCAATAGCTTTGTCTGACTGCTGTACCGTACAGACACACACCAAGTGCAATAGCTTTGTCTGACTGCTGTACCATACAGACACACACCAAGTGCAATAGCTTTGTCTGACTGCTGTATCATACAGACACACACCAAGTGCAATAGCTTTGTCTGACTGCTGTACCGTACAGACACACACCAAGTGCAATAGCTTTGTCTGACTGCTGTACCATACAGACACACACCAAGTGCAATAGCTTTGTCTGACTGCTGTACCATACAGACACACACAGAGTGCAATAGCTTTGTCTGACTGCTGTACCATACAGACACACACAGAGTGCAATAGCTTTGTCTGACTGTTGTATACTACAGACAAAAACCAAGTGCAATAGCTTTGTCTCACTACTGTACCGTACAGACACACACCAAGTGCAATAGCTTTATCTCACTATTGTACCGTACAGACACAAACCGAGTGCAATGGCTTTGTCTGACTGTTGTACAATACAGACACACACCAAGTGCAATAGCTTTGGCTGACTGCTGTACCGTATAGACACACACCGAGTGCAATAGCTTTGTCTGACTGCTGTACCATACAGACACACACCGAGTGCAATAGCTTTGTCTGACTGCTGTACCGTACAGACACACACCGAGTGCAATAGCTTTGTCTGACTGCTGTACCGTACAGACACACACCGAGTGCAATAGCTTTGTCTGACTGCTGTACTGTACAGACACACACCAAGTGCAATAGCTTTGTCTGACTGCTGTACCATACAGACACACACCAAGTGCAATAGCTTTGTCTGACTGCTGTACCGTACAGACACACACCGAGTGCAATAGCTTTGTCTGACTGCTGTACCGTACAGACACACACCGAGTGCAATAGCTTTGTCTGACTGCTGTACCGTACAGACACACACCGAGTGCAATAGCTTTGTCTGACTGCTGTACCGTACAGACACACACTGAGTGCAATAGCTTTGTCTGACTGCTGTACCATACAGATATGCACCGAGTGCAATAGCTTTGTCTGACTGCTGTACCATACAGACACACACCGAGTGCAATAGCTTTGTCTGACTGCTGTACCGTACAGACAGACACCGAGTGCAATAGCTTTGTCTGACTGCTGTAATGTACAGACACACACCAAGTGCAATAGCTTTGTCTGACTGCTGTACCATACAGACACACACCGAGTGCAGTAGCTTTGTCTGACTGCTGTACCATACAGACACACACCAAGTGCAATAGCTTTGTCTGACTGCTGTACCATACAGACACACACCGAGTGCAATTGCTTTGTCTGACTGCTGTACCGTACAGACACACACCGAGTGCAATGGCTTTGTCTGACTGCTGTACCGTACAGACACACACCAAGTGCAATAGATTTGTCTGACTGCTGTACCATACAGACACACACCGAGTGCAATAGCTTTGTCTGACTGCTGTACCATACAGACACACACCAAGTGCAATAGCTTTGTCTGACTGCTGTACCATACAGACACACACCGAGTGCAATAGCTTTGTCTGACTGCTGTACAGACACACACCGAGTGCAATAGTTTTGTCTGACTGCTGTACCATACAGACACACACCAAGTGCAATAGCTTTGTCTGACTGCTGTACCGTACAGACACACACCAAGTGCAATAGCTTTGTCTGACTGCTGTACCATACAGACACACACCGAGTGCAATAGCTTTGTCTGACTGCTGTACCATACAGACACACACTGAATGCAATAGCTTTGTCTGACTGCTGTACCGTACAGACACACACCAAGTGCAATAGCTTTGTCTGACTGCTGTACCGTACAGACACACACCGAGTGCAATAGCTTTGTCTGACTGCTGTACCATACAGACACACACCGAGTGCAATAGCTTTGTCTGACTGCTGTACCGTACAGACACACACCGAGTGCAATAGCTTTGTCTCACTGCTGTACCATACAGACACACACCGAGTGCAATAGCTTTGTCTGACTGCTGTACCATACAGACACACACTGAGTGCAATAGCTTTGTCTGACTGCTGTACCATACAGACACACACCAAGTGCAATAGCTTTGTCTGACTGCTGTACCGTACAGACACACACCGAGTGCAATAGCTTTGTCTGACTGCTGTACCATACAGACACACACCGAGTGCAATAGCTTTGTCTGACTGCTGTACCATACAGACACACACCAAGTGCAATAGCTTTGTCTGACTACTGTACCGTACAGACACACACCAAGTGCAATAGCTTTGTCTGACTGCTGTACCGTACAGACACACACCAACTGCAATAGCTTTGTCTGACTGCTGTACCATACAGACACACACCGAGTGCAATAGCTTTGTCTGACTGCTGTACCGTACAGACACACACCAAGTGCAATAGATTTGTCTGACTGATGTACCGTACAGACACACACCGAGTGCAATAGCTTTGTCTGACTGCTGTACCATACAGACACACACCAAGTGCAATAGCTTTGTCTGACTGCTGTACCATACAGACACACACCGAGTGCAATAGCTTTGTCTGACTGCTGTACCGTACAGACACACACCGAGTGCAATAGCTTTGTCTGACTGCTGTACCGTACAGACACACACCAAGTGCAATAGCTTTGTCTGACTGCTGTACCATACAGACACACACCGAGTGCAATAGCTTTGTCTGACTGCTGTACGGTACAGACACACACCAAGTGCAATAGCTTTGTCTGACTGCTGTACCGTACAGACACACACCAAGTGCAATAGCTTTGTCTGACTGCTGTACCATACAGACACACACCAAGTGCAATAGCTTTGTCTGACTGCTGTACCGTACAGACACACACTGAGTGCAATAGCTTTGTCTGACTGCTGTACCATACAGACACACACCGAGTGCAATAGCTTTGTCTGACTGCTGTACCATACAGACACACACCGAGTGCAATAGCTTTGTCTGACTGCTGTATCATACAGACACACACCAAGTGCAATAGCTTTGTCTCACTGCTGTACCATACAGACACACACCAAGTGCAATAGCTTTGTCTGACTGCTGTACGATACACACACACACTGAGTGCAATAGCTTTGTCTGACTGCTGTACCATACAGACACACACTGAATGCAATAGCTTTGTCTGACTGCTGTACCGTACAGACACACACCGAGTGCAATAGCTTTGTCTGACTGCTGTACCATACAGACACACACCGAGTGCAATAGCTTTGTCTGACTGCTGTACCGTACAGACACACACCGAGTGCAATAGCTTTGTCTGACTGCTGTACCGTACAGACACACACCGAGTGCAATAGCTTTGTCTGACTGCTGTACTGTACAGACACACACCAAGTGCAATAGCTTTGTCTGACTGCTGTACCATACAGACACACACCGAGTGCAATAGCTTTGTCTGACTGCTGTACCGTACAGACACACACCGAGTGCAATAGCTTTGTTTGACTGCTGTACCGTACAGACACACCGAGTGCAATAGCTTTGTCTGACTGCTGTACTGTACAGACACACACTGAGTGCAATAGCTTTGTCTGACTGCTGTACCATACAGATATGCACCGAGTGCAATAGCTTTGTCTGACTGCTGTACCATACAGACACACACCGAGTGCAATAGCTTTGTCTGACTGCTGTACCGTACAGACAGACACCGAGTGCAATAGCTTTGTCTGACTGCTGTACTGTACAGACACACACCGAGTGCAATAGCTTTGTCTGACTGCTGTACCATACAGACACACACCAAGTGCAATAGCTTTGTCTGACTGCTGTACCATACAGACACACACCGAGTGCAATAGCTTTGTCTGACTGCTGTACCATACAGACACACACCAAGTGCAATAGCTTTGTCTGACTGCTGTACCGTACAGACACACACTGAGTGCAATAGCTTTGTCTGACTGCTGTACCATACAGACACACACCGAGTGCAATAGCTTTGTCTGACTGCTGTACCATACAGACACACACCGAGTGCAATAGCTTTGTCTGACTGCTGTATCATACAGACACACACCAAGTGCAATAGCTTTGTCTCACTGCTGTACCATACAGACACACACCAAGTGCAATAGCTTTGTCTGACTGCTGTACGATACACACACACACTGAGTGCAATAGCTTTGTCTGACTGCTGTACCATACAGACACACACTGAATGCAATAGCTTTGTCTGACTGCTGTACCGTACAGACACACACCGAGTGCAATAGCTTTGTCTGACTGCTGTACCATACAGACACACACCGAGTGCAATAGCTTTGTCTGACTGCTGTACCGTACAGACACACACCGAGTGCAATAGCTTTGTCTGACTGCTGTACCGTACAGACACACACCGAGTGCAATAGCTTTGTCTGACTGCTGTACTGTACAGACACACACCAAGTGCAATAGCTTTGTCTGACTGCTGTACCATACAGACACACACCAAGTGCAATAGCTTTGTCTGACTGCTGTACCGTACAGACACACACCGAGTGCAATAGCTTTGTTTGACTGCTGTACCGTACAGACACACCGAGTGCAATAGCTTTGTCTGACTGCTGTACTGTACAGACACACACTGAGTGCAATAGCTTTGTCTGACTGCTGTACCATACAGATATGCACCGAGTGCAATAGCTTTGTCTGACTGCTGTACCATACAGACACACACCGAGTGCAATAGCTTTGTCTGACTGCTGTACCGTACAGACAGACACCGAGTGCAATAGCTTTGTCTGACTGCTGTACTGTACAGACACACACCGAGTGCAATAGCTTTGTCTGACTGCTGTACCATACAGACACACACCAAGTGCAATAGCTTTGTCTGACTGCTGTACCATACAGACACACACCGAGTGCAATAGCTTTGTCTGACTGCTGTACCATACAGACACACACTGAATGCAATAGCTTTGTCTGACTGCTGTACCGTACAGACACACACCGAGTGCAATAGCTTTGTCTGACTGCTGTACCGTACAGACACACACCGAGTGCAATAGCTTTGTCTCACTGCTGTACCATACAGACACACACCGAGTGCAATAGCTTTGTCTCACTGCTGTACCATACAGACACACACTGAGTGCAATAGCTTTGTCTGACTGCTGTACCGTACAGACACACACCGAGTGCAATAGCTTTGTCTGACTGCTGTACCGTACAGACACACACCAAGTGCAATAGCTTTGTCTGACTGCTGTACCGTACAGACACACACCAAGTGCAATAGCTTTGTCTGACTGCTGTACCATACAGACACACACCAAGTGCAATATCTTTGTCTGACTGCTGTACAGTACAGACACACACTGAGTGCAATAGCTTTGTCTGACTGCTATACCATACAGACACACACCGAGTGCAATAGCTTTGTCTGACTGCTGTACCATACAGACACACACCGAGTGCAATAGCTTTGTCTGACTGCTGTACCGTACAGACACACACCTAGTGCAATAGCTTTGTCTGACTGCTGTACCATACAGACACACACCGAGTGCAATAGCTTTGTCTGACTGCTGTATCATACAGACACACACCAAGTGCAATAGCTTTGTCTCACTGCTGTACCATACAGACACACACCAAGTGCAATAGCTTTGTCTGACTGCTGTACGATACACACACACACTGAGTGCAATAGCTTTGTCTGACTGCTGTACCATACAGACACACACTGAATGCAATAGCTTTGTCTGACTGCTGTACCGTACAGACACACACCGAGTGCAATAGCTTTGTCTGACTGCTGTACCATACAGACACACACCGAGTGCAATAGCTTTGTCTGACTGCTGTACCGTACAGACACACACCGAGTGCAATAGCTTTGTCTGACTGCTGTACCGTACAGACACACACCGAGTGCAATAGCTTTGTCTGACTGCTGTACTGTACAGACACACACCAAGTGCAATAGCTTTGTCTGACTGCTGTACCATACAGACACACACCAAGTGCAATAGCTTTGTCTGACTGCTGTACCGTACAGACACACACCGAGTGCAATAGCTTTGTTTGACTGCTGTACCGTACAGACACACCGAGTGCAATAGCTTTGTCTGACTGCTGTACCGTACAGACACACACTGAGTGCAATAGCTTTGTCTGACTGCTGTACCATACAGATATGCACCGAGTGCAATAGCTTTGTCTGACTGCTGTACCATACAGACACACACCGAGTGCAATAGCTTTGTCTGACTGCTGTACCGTACAGACAGACACCGAGTGCAATAGCTTTGTCTGACTGCTGTACTGTACAGACACACACCGAGTGCAATAGCTTTGTCTGACTGCTGTACCATACAGACACACACCAAGTGCAATAGCTTTGTCTGACTGCTGTACCATACAGACACACACCGAGTGCAATAGCTTTGTCTGACTGCTGTACCGTACAGACACACACCGAGTGCAATAGCTTTGTCTGACTGCTGTACCGTACAGACACACACCGAGTGCAATAGCTTTGTCTCACTGCTGTACCATACAGACACACACCGAGTGCAATAGCTTTGTCTGACTGCTGTACCATACAGACACACACTGAGTGCAATAGCTTTGTCTGACTGCTGTACCGTACAGACACACACCGAGTGCAATAGCTTTGTCTGACTGCTGTACCGTACAGACACACACCGAGTGCAATAGCTTTGTCTGACTGCTGTACCATACAGACACACACCAAGTGCAATAGCTTTGTCTGACTGCTGTACCATACAGATACACACCGAGTGCAATAGCTTTGTCTGACTGCTGTACCATACAGACACACACCGAGTGCAATAGCTTTGTCTGACTGCTGTACCATACAGACACACACTGAGTGCAATAGCTTTGTCTGACTGCTGTACCGTACAGACACACACCGAGTGCAATAGCTTTGACTGCTGTACCGTACAGACACACACCGAGTGCAATAGCTTTGTCTGACTGCTGTACCGTACAGACACACACCGAGTGCAATAGCTTTGTCTGACTGCTGTACCGTACAGACACACACCGAGTGCAATAGCTTTGTCTGACTGCTGTACCGTACAGACACACACCAAGTGCAATAGCTTTGTCTGACTGCTGTACCGTACAGACACACACCAAGTGCAATAGCTTTGTCTGACTGCTGTACCATACAGACACACACCAAGTGCAATATCTTTGTCTGACTGTTGTACAGTACAGACACACACTGAGTGCAATAGCTTTGTCTGACTGCTATACCATACAGACACACACCAAGTGCAATAGCTTTGTCTGACTGCTGTACCATACAGACACACACCGAGTGCAATAGCTTTGTCTGACTGCTGTACCGTACAGACACACACCTAGTGCAATAGCTTTGTCTGACTGCTGTACCATACAGACACACACCGAGTGCAATAGCTTTGTCTGACTGCTGTATCATACAGACACACACCAAGTGCAATAGCTTTGTCTCACTGCTGTACCATACAGACACACACCAAGTGCAATAGCTTTGTCTGACTGCTGTACGATACACACACACACTGAGTGCAATAGCTTTGTCTGACTGCTGTACCATACAGACACACACCAACTGCAATAGCTTTGTCTGACTGCTGTACCATACAGACACACACCGAGTGCAATAGCTTTGCCTGACTGCTGTACCGTACAGACACACACCAAGTGCAATAGCTTTGTCTGACTGCTGTACCATACAGACACACACCGAGTGCAATAGCTTTGTCTGACTGCTGTACCGTACAGACACACACCGAGTGCAATAGCTTTGCCTGACTGCTGTACCGTACAGACACACACCGAGTGCAATAGCTTTGCCTGACTGCTGTACCGTACAGACACACACCAAGTGCAATAGCTTTGTCTGACTGCTGTACCGTACAGACACACACCAAGTGCAATAGCTTTGTCTGACTGCTGTACCATACAGACACACACCAAGTGCAATATCTTTGTCTGACTGCTGTACCATACAGACACACACCGAGTGCAATAGCTTTGTCTGACTGCTGTACCGTACAGACACACACCAAGTGCAATAGCTTTGTCTGACTGCTGTACCGTACAGACACACACCAAGTGCAATAGCTTTGTCTGACTGCTGTACCATACAGACACACACCAAGTGCAATAGCTTTGTCTGACTGCTGTACCGTACAGACACACACTGAGTGCAATAGCTTTGTCTGACTGCTGTACCATACAGACACACACCGAGTGCAATAGCTTTGTCTGACTGCTGTACCATACAGACACACACCGAGTGCAATAGCTTTGTCTGACTGCTGTACCATACAGACACACACCAAGTGCAATAGCTTTGTCTCACTGCTGTACCATACAGACACACACCAAGTGCAATAGCTTTGTCTGACTGCTGTACGATACACACACACACTGAGTGCAATAGCTTTGTCTGACTGCTGTACCGTACAGACACACACCGAGTGCAATAGCTTTGTCTGACTGCTGTACCGTACAGACACACACCAAGTGCAATAGCTTTGTCTGACTGCTGTACCGTACAGACACACACCGAGTGCAATAGCTTTGTCTGACTGCTGTACCATACAGACACACACCGAGTGCAATAGCTTTGTCTGACTGCTGTACCATACAGACACACACCGAGTGCAATAGCTTTGTCTGACTGCTGTACCATACAGACACACACCGAGTGCAATAGCTTTGTCTGACTGCTGTACCGTACAGACACACACCAAGTGCAATAGCTTTGTCTGACTGCTGTACCGTACAGACACACACCAAGTGCAATAGCTTTGTCTGACTGCTGTACCGTACAGACACACACCGAGTGCAATAGCTTTGTCTGACTGCTGTACCATACAGACACACACCAAGTGCAATAGCTTTGTCTGACTGCTGTACCGTACAGACACACACTGAATGCAATAGCTTTGTCTGACTGCTGTACCGTACAGACACACACCAAGTGCAATAGCTTTGTCTGACTGCTGTACCGTACAGACACACACCGAGTGCAATAGCTTTGTCTGACTGCTGTACCATACAGACACACACCGAGTGCAGACACACACCGAATAGCTTTGTCTGACTGCTGTACCGTACAGACACACACCGAGTGCAATAGCTTTGTCTGACTGCTGTACCATACAGACACACACCGAGTGCAATAGCTTTGTCTGACTGATGTAATAATGCTTTGTTTATAATGTATAAGAATCTTGCATTAGCTTTATTTGTCTGGGAAGTATGTGGGCAGATTCCCTATTTCTGTATTGCTAAATGCTTTACCGTAGCTCGTTCTTCATTGAGCTTAATGACAGTGCCATGCAGGGACTTCAGTTGATCTTTGGCGTTGGACAGCTCAGAAGTTGCCATCTTGTCAGATAGTCCCACTGCCCTCTTCAGCTCTTTGAGTTCCTTCTCTAAATTAAACACTTGCGCCTGTGCCTGATCTTCTTCCATTTTTCTCTATTAAAAGAAGGGGAAACAATCTGTATAACATAAATGCTGGTGGTGTTTGTGATACGTAAGTAAAGTTTTGTGTCCATACCTTATTCTCCAGATCTTGCAGCTCAGTAAGGAGCTTCTCACGCTCTTCATCAGCTTCTAGGAGTTGTTGATCTGCCAGGCCTTGGATTTCTTCCATGTTTTTCAGTTGATCATTTAATCGTCTGAGCTCATTCTCCTGCTGCCGAACTTTACCCTCAAGTTGACGCTTTTCTGATTGTATCTAAGCACATGAAAACACATTGCAGTAATTACAGCTTGCACTGAAAGCTTCATACGTGAAAACTGGTGATTGCAGATGCTTTATGGTATAGGTCTTAACTCGATGAGACAGAGCAATATTGTAGGCGCTAAATATCTAAAGATCTATGGTGTTTAAGGGGTGGGCACACCTAGTGTATTTCATTTTTCTAAAAGAGATCACATAAAATAAACACTTTGAGCAGAAATAATACAAAACTTCATGCTGAACTGATGTTTGCGGGCAGGATGTAAGGATCGTCCTTTTGTTCCTTTGGTTTGAGGTTAGGTCTGTTGATGATGAATTATGACTACCAGGAGTTTTCCAGGAGAGAGAGGTGCAGGGTCAAGCACTGGCTGTTGAGTTTTAAAGTAAAGCCAAGTACTTCTGTGTTGTTAGAATGTAAATATATTCAGCTTATAGTGCAGCGGCACACGAGTATACTGTGCTCAATAGCAATAAGCTTTATGATAAAGGAAGGGCCTACATGTAACACGGTGTATCTTATTCTGCATGAGTTGTCAGCGTGATAAAAGATTATATTGTTAGTGACCGTTTAGTCCTCGGCACTTCTGCATCTCAATGTCAGACATGAGAAAATAGAATGATATAAATAAATACTGGGCCAGGAATGCTGAATTTGGCATAGTATTATGGCAGCAGCACAGTAACATAAAATCCCAAGGCACTTCACTAGGTATGAAAGTGATGTTGTTACCCTGGCTTCTGCTGCCTTGTTGCACGCTCTCTTATAGTCTTCAGGCATTTCCCTGGCTTTGCCTTGGAGCGTCGCTAGCTCCTCCTGCAGTTTCCTCTGTCTCTCCTGGCCCTCTCTTTTCTCATCTTGCGCTTTCCCGAGGATGTCATTGATCTGCTTTTGGAGATCTGCCAGGTTTTGTCCTAAAACATCCGCCGGACTGTTGCACCTAATTTATATAAGAATAAGCAGCGTTACAGCATTATATTGTAACAGTTCTTCCTTTCTCATGTGTAAGTGTGTAGTATTCCATTAGTACTGGAGTCCCTCACAATGAATTCACTACACTTTCTCTAGTTATTTACCCTCAATATTCCAATAAATTGCTTCTTGCAGTAAAACCCTAACAAATTGTCACTCTCCTTCTCATATCAAATCTATACATGTTAAGATGAGATTTTCCTATAACAACAGTTTGTATATGACCGATGCTGACAATAAATGGAACATTTCAGGGGTTTCCTGGATACAGCTGTGTGTGTAAAACACCCTCCTTATACGGAACATCTGAGAGTCTCGTCGCCCCCTGGAGCAAGATTAGATTTAATAACGTACCGAATTTCTCCCACGCCCGTCTGCAGCTTGCGCTTCAGTTCCCCAATACGAGTTGTGATTTGCTCAGGATGAATCATGCTGTCAGCTACCTGATCAAGCTGGTTCTGAAGGTTGTGAATTTCCTCGTTCAGATACGCATTCTCTCCCTATAAAACAAAGCGAGCTTGAGGGGAGCACAAACTAGATTAAACCAAAACTGTTAATAGCAAATAAGATTTCCTTTAGGACCTCATCCCTCGCTTACAAATGTAAACCATACAGAGTTTGCCACAGACAATTCCTGTTATTTATAAATGTTACCTAAGCTATCCAAAGTACAAATGAATTGCATAATTTGAAAAAAATGATTTAATGATAATTTGTGCACCAAACACTGAAAATGTTAACTATTAGCTAATGTTGCGGGCGGTAAAATCAGCTGTGTGCTGTGCCTATTACATAGATCCTGCGGTGGTGATCCCTCTATAACTGCTGTACGGGTGGCCCTATGTTTACGTCAAGGTCCATTCCTGGGGGGGCTGCAAAAAGAATCTGTTTAATACAAACGACTTTGTAGCAGCAGTCACACAGAGTCGGATCATTATGTATTAAAGAGACATGAAACCCCAAATTTTTCTTTCATGATTTAGATAATTATCTAAAATTGACATCTCCTTGCACAAGACACAACTAAGATTGTAATCCACTTTCTCATCCTTTCCCGCCTCGACTACTGCAACTCCGTCCTCTCTGGTCTCCCTAACTGCCACATAGCTCCTTTACAATCCATAATGAATGCCTCTGCCAGGCTCATCTTCCTTACACGTCGCTCTTCATCTGCTGCACCTCTCTGCCAATCCCTTCACTGGCTTCCTCTTGCCTCTAGGATCAAACACAAAATCCCTCAACTGCACTGCTCCCCCCTATATCTCAGACTTTGTCTCCAAATACTCTCCCTCCTGTCCCCTTCGCTCTGCTCATGACCTCCTCTCTTGTTACCTCATCACACTTCCGCTTACAGGACTTCTCCAGACTGGCTCCCATCTTGTGGAACTCTCTTCCTTGCTCCACAAAACTCTCCCCTAGTTTTAACAGCTTCAAGCGCTCCCTAAAGACTCTTCTGTTCAGGGATGCATATAACCTACACTAACCTATCCTAACTCCATTGCTTTCCCCATAACCCCCCTTAGCCTGTAAACCTATGAGCCCAGCTGTTTGTAGATTACATTCATAAGAGCCGACTACAACAGTGCGACTCTCGGCAGGGCCCTGTACCCGTTTCATCCCTATAAATGTTACCTTGTATACCGCCTATGTTTATAGCGCTGAGGAATCTGTTGGCGCTCTACAAATACCTGATGATAAATAATAATAAGATAGATTATACATTTTTAAACAACTTTGGAATTTACTTATGTTACTAATGTTGCTTCATTCTCCTGGTATTTTTTAATGAAGACGCAGCAATGCATTACTGGGAGCTAGCTGAACACATGTGTAAGCCAATGAAAATGGGCATGCAAGTTCAGCCACCAATCAGCAGCAAGCTCCAAGCTCCTGAGCCTATCTAGATATGCTTTTCAACAAAGGATACCAAGAGATTGAAGCAAATTAGATAATAGAAGTAAATTGGAAAGTTGTTTAAAATCGCATGCTCTTTCTGAATCATGAAAGAAACATTTTGGTATTCATGTCCCTTTAAAGGTGACATAAAGTGCAATATGTCATTGTCACACAACTGGGTTATGATGCCAATGCTATAGTGGGTTTGAATTGGTTAATTAAACAAGGGATCCACTGATACACAGATCATAATGTGTGTACTTCAGCATATAGTATAGTAATGTTCACTTCATTTTTTTTTTATAACTTTAGTTTGAGAAACAGAACTCTATAATCCAAGAGTCGGTTTCAGTGTTAATGGAGGAAACACACAGAGAGCGTAATGAAGAGAGTACAAGGACACCTATAAGTGCACAGTAGGGTTGTGCTAATTGTATCTTCCTGTGACAGTAACAGGGTCATTTGTGTCCCTACCTGCAGCTGTTTCAGTTGTGACAGTAACAGGGTCATTTGTGTCCCTACCTGCAGCTGTTTCAGTTGTGACAGTAACAGGGTCATTTGTGTCCCTACCTGCAGATGTTTCAGTTGTGACAGTAACAGGGTCATTTGTGTCCCTACCTGCAGATGTTTCAGTTGTGACAGTAACAGGGTCATTTGTGTCCCTACCTGCAGCTGTTTCAGTTGTGACAGTAACAGGGTCATTTGCGTTCCTACCTGCAGCTGTTTCAGTTGTGACAGTAACAGGGTCATTTGTGTCCCTACCTGCAGCTGTTTCAGTTGTGACAGTAACAGGGTCATTTGTGTCCCTACCTGCAGCTGTTTCAGTTGTGACAGTAACAGGGTCATTTGTGTCCCTACCTGCAGCTGTTTCAGTTGTGACAATAACAGGGTCATTTGTGTCCCTACCTGCAGCTGTTTCAGTTGTGACAGTAACAGGGTCATTTGTGTCCCTACCTGCAGATGTTTCAGTTGTGACAGTAACAGGGTCATTTGTGTCCCTCCCTGCAGATGTTTCAGTTGTGACAGTAACAGGGTCATTTGTGTCCCTACCTGCAGCTGTTTCAGTTGTGACAGTAACAGGGTCATTTGTGTCCCTACCTGCAGCTGTTTCAGTTGTGACAGTAACAGGGTCATTTGTGTCCCTACCTGCAGCTGTTTCAGTTGTGACAGTAACAGGGTCATTTGTGTCCCTACCTGCAGATGTTTCAGTTGTGACAGTAACAGGGTCATTTGTGTTCCTACCTGCAGCTGTTTCAGTTGTGACAGTAACAGGGTCATTTGTGTCCCTACCTGCAGCTGTTTCAGTTGTGACAGTAACAGGGTCATTTGTGTCCCTACCTGCAGCTGTTTCAGTTGTGACAGTAACAGGGTCATTTGTGTCCCTACCTGCAGCTGTTTCAGTTGTGACAGTAACAGGGTCATTTGTGTCCCTACCTGCAGCTGTTTCAGTTGTGACAGTAACAGGGTCATTTGTGTCCCTACCTGCAGCTGTTTCAGTTGTGACAGTAACAGGGTCATTTGTGTCCCTACCTGCAGCTGTTTCAGTTGTGACAGTAACAGGGTCATTTGCGTTCCTACCTGCAGCTGTTTCAGTTGTGTCAGTAACAGGGTCATTTGTGTCCCTACCTGCAGCTGTTTCAGTTGTGACAGTAACAGGGTCATTTGTGTCCCTACCTGCAGCTGTTTCAGTTGTGACAGTAACAGGGTCATTTGTGTTCCTACCTGCAGCTGTTTCAGTTGTGACAGTAACAGGGTCATTTGTGTCCCTACCTGCAGCTGTTTCAGTTGTGACAGTAACAGGGTCATTTGTGTCCCTACCTGCAGCTGTTTCAGTTGTGACAGTAACAGGGTCATTTGTGTCCCTACCTGCAGCTGTTTCAGTTGTGACAGTAACAGGGTCATTTGCGTTCCTACCTGCAGCTGTTTCAGTTGTGACAGTAACAGGGTCATTTGTGTCCCTACCTGCAGCTGTTTCAGTTGTGACAGTAACAGGGTCATTTGTGTCCCTACCTGCAGCTGTTTCAGTTGTGACAGTAACAGGGTCATTTGTGTCCCTACCTGCAGCTGTTTCAGTTGTGACAGTAACAGGGTCATTTGTGTCCCTACCTGCAGCTGTTTCAGTTGTGACAGTAACAGGGTCATTTGTGTCCCTACCTGCAGCTGTTTCAGTTGTGACAGTAATTGCTTGCTCTCCTTTTCCTTCTCCTCTAACAGCTGAGCCTTGGTCACAGCATTCTCCAGGGCCTGCCTATCCTTCTCTAGCTCTGCTTGCAGGGCAGAATTCTCCATCTGTATAAACATCACATACACTGCTCTCAGTTTCTGGAAGTCATTAAAAACAAGCAAGGCATTATTACATTGTTTAGCACTCACGTGACTCAGCCGTTTTCTCCTTTCCAGTTCTTCCTTTAACTGTTTAGCCTCCACATCTCGTTCCTTCAGCTGAGCCTCCAGTTCAGCTTCATACTCACTGAGGTCTCCCTGAGCTTGGCGCAGAGACTCATTCACTTCTTGTTGTTCTTGCAGGCTTTGTTCAAGATCTGCAATTTCCTATAATTCAACATTAATATAAACCAATCCAGCAATAATTTAGATGAGTGCTTTCCTCGCCATTAGATTATTTTAGTCACCATTAATCTATGATACAGTCTCACTGTCTACACCCTGTTCTCTCTGTCATTGTGGAATACACTTTACATCCTGCTTCATGGCTATTGGACACATAGACAACCTCACATGACCCACAGGTGTATTTATAAGGTTTATTAGACAACCTCAAATGACCCACAGGTGTATTTAGAAGGTTTATTAGACAACCTCACATGACCCACAGGTGTATTTAGAAGTTTTATTAGACAACCTCACATGACCCACAGGTGTATTTATAAGGTTTATTAGAGAACCTCACATGACCCACAGGTGTATTTAGAAGGTTTATTAGACAACCTCACATGACCCACAGGTGTATTTAGAAGGTTTATTAGACAACCTCACATGACCCACAGGTGTATTTATAAGGTTTATTAGACAACCTCACATGACCCACAGGTGTATTTATAAGGTTTATTAGACAACCTAACATGACCCACAGGTGTATTTAGAAGGTTTATTAGAGAACCTCACATGACCCACAGGTGTATTTAGAAGGTTTATTAGACAACCTCACATGACCCACAGGTATATTTAGAAGGTTTATTAGACAACCTCACATGACCCACAGCTATATTTAGAAGGTTTATTAGACAACCTCACATGACCTACAAGTGTATTTAGAAGGTTTATTAGACAACTTCACATGACACACAGGTGTATTTAGAAGGTTTATTAGACAACCTCACATGACCCACAGGTGGATTTAGAAGGTTTATTAGACGACCTCACATGACCCACAGGTGTATTTAGAAGGTTTATTAGACAACCTCACATGACACACAGGTGTATTTAGAAGGTTTATTAGACAACCTCACATGACCCACAGGTGTATTTAGAAGGTTTATTATACAACCTCACATGACACACAGGTGCATTTAGAAGGTTTATTAGACAACCTCACATGACCCACAGGTGTATTTAGAAGGTTTATTAGAGAACCTCACATGACCCACAGGTGTATTTAGAAGGTTTATTAGACAACCTCACATGACCCACAGGTGTATTTAGAAGGTTTATTAGAGAACTTCACAAGACCCACAGGTGTATTTAGAAGGTTTATTAGACAACCTCACATGACACACAGGTGTATTTAGAAGGTTTATTAGACAACCTCACATGACCCACAGGTGTATTTAGAAGGTTTATTAGACAACCTCACATGACACACAGGTGCATTTAGAAGGTTTATTAGACAACCTCACATGACCCACAGGTGTATTTAGAAGGTTTATTAGAGAACCTCACATGACCCACAGGTGTATTTAGAAGGTTTATTAGACAACCTCACATGACCCACAGGTGTATTTAGAAGGTTTATTAGACAACCTCACATGACCCACAGGTATATTTAGGTTTATTAGACAACTTCACATGACCCACAGCTGTATTTAGAAGGTTTATTAGACAACCTCACATGACCTACAAGTGTATTTAGAAGGTTTATTAGACAACCTCACATGACCCACAGGTGTATTTAGAAGGTTTATTAGACAACCTCACATGACCCACAGGTATATTTAGAAGGTTTATTAGACAACTTCACATGACCCACAGCTGTATTTAGAAGGTTTATTAGACAACCTCACATGACCTACAAGTGTATTTAGAAGGTTTATTAGAGAACTTCACATGACACACAGGTGTATTTAGAAGGTTTATTAGACAACCTCACATGACCCACAGGTGTATTTAGAAGGTTTATTAGACAACCTCACATGACCCACAGGTATATTTAGAAGGTTTATTAGACAACTTCACATGACCCACAGCTGTATTTAGAAGGTTTATTAGACAACCTCACATGACCTACAAGTGTATTTAGAAGGTTTATTAGACAACCTCACATGACCCACAGGTGTATTTAGAAGGTTTATTAGACAACCTCACATGACCCACAGGTATATTTAGAAGGTTTATTAGACAACTTCACATGACCCACAGCTGTATTTAGAAGGTTTATTAGACAACCTCACATGACCTACAAGTGTATTTAGAAGGTTTATTAGAGAACTTCACATGACACACAGGTGTATTTAGAAGGTTTATTAGACAACCTCACATGACCCACAGGTGGATTTAGAAGGTTTATTAGACAACCTCACATGACCCACAGGTGTATTTAGAAGGTTTATTAGACAACCTCACATGACCCACAGGTGTATTTAGAAGGTTTACTAGAGAACCTCACATGACCTACAAGTGTATTTAGAAGGTTTATTAGACAACCTCACATGACCCACAGCTGTATTTAGAAGGTTTATTAGACAACCTCACATGACCTACAAGTGTATTTAGAAGGTTTATTAGAGAACTTCACATGACACACAGGTGTATTTAGAAGGTTTATTAGACAACCTCACATGACCCACAGGTGGATTTAGAAGGTTTATTAGACAACCTCACATGACCCACAGGTGTATTTAGAAGGTTTATTAGACAACCTCACATGACCCACAGGTGTATTTAGAAGGTTTACTAGAGAACCTCACATGACCTACAAGTGTATTTAGAAGGTTTATTAGACAACCTCACATGACCCACAGCTGTATTTAGAAGGTTTATTAGACAACCTCACAGTTACATGTAATACTCTCAGCCTCTCCTGCCCAGTTGTCCTCCCTAACCTCAGTACTCACACTATGTATGTATAACATGAACAGCCAATCACATGCACACACCTTTATTATACATTATATTACCAAGCTACAGCAGAAATGAGACGTGCACTTAGATCAGTGATGTGTTTGGGCTACACAGCACAACTAACTTATATGAACTAGTGTGTGGAATAGAGAGGACACGGTAGGGAAAACAGGGAGGAGATGTCTTGTAGTATAAAATGGGACATTACTTCCTGCTGTAGAGAAAAGTACAATGAAGCTTCTAATACTGCTTATGCCCCCTGGGATGCTCATGATTAGACTTTTACCGCAGCAATAAGATCTAATGGATTTTATAAAATAAACATTTCCTGCCATCTCCTGTTACAGGACAATTTGACAAGCCCAGGACACACTAACCTTTCTCATATTTTCAGCATCCATAGCAACAATTTCTAGTTGGTTCCTCTCCTCTTCCAGCTCTGCCAGCCTTTGAAGTAGGGTGTCTCTCTCTGCTTTCAGCTCCCTGCATTCATCATGTGCCTGCTTGGCCTGCCCTTTAACACTCTCCAGGTATTCCTGCAAGCCGGAAATAATTGCTTCTAGGTCCCTCTTCAGTGCTTCGTTTGCAGCTATCTGACCTGGTTAGAGCACAATGGAGCAGAAGAAAACAGATTAGTGAGCGCAAGGCTGAGGCAAACATTAGATCATAGCATAATACACAGGGACAGGGCATATGGGATCTGCACTGAAAACTACGGGGCAACAACATTACAAGGCAATTCTCTTGGTTACCTGCAGTAACATTTACTAACATTAAGTGGCCCTAATTTTAGGGGCCCACAGAATGATGCGTATAAGATTGTCCTTCATGCTACATACCATCTTATTATGCCCTGAAGAAGCAAATCTCCCCCAATATCTAAGGCCGTTTCTGAGTTTCATTCCTCTGAATACATATGTCTTCCCTAACTGTGTTCTGATAAAAAGCCAGTGAATGTAAATGACTTTATACTGGGATGTGCCGTGACCGGGTAAAAGATAGGAAGCAAACTAAGGGGATTTGTATTATTCTGTAAGACACTCAGAAGATGGGTGCCGGTATAGACTGGTTTATAGATAGGATAGGTTTGCTACACCATCTCAGCTTACCATGCAACACCTATATTGCACGCACTTCAGAGAGGCAGTACTGCAGAAGGCATCTCTTCTAAGGACGTATGTCAGGCAGCAGTAAGGTGTTCGCTTCACATACAATACATTTGTGTCTGTGCTTCTACTGGGGCTAGGTTTGTGGAGCTTTCCCATTCCTTATGACTTCAAAATAAAGCATTCCTGTTTTTAGCATGAGTATATGGGATTGTATATTTTTATTATTCTCCTCATCTTCATTAGTGAGTACTAGCAAGGTGAGCCAACATAAACACAAATAACCACAGATCTACATATGTACTTAAACTGGAAAATATAGGAATGTGCAAGTTATACGCACCGAGGGGGATGTGCAAGTTATACGCACCGAGGGGGATGTGCAAGTTATACGCACCGAGGGGGATGTGCAAGTTATACGCACCGAGGGGGATGTGCAAGTTATACGCACCGAGGGGGATGTGCAAGTTATACGCACCGAGGGGGATGTGCAAGTTATACGCACCGAGGGGGATGTGCAAGTTATACGCACCGAGGGGGATGTGCAAGTTATACGCACCGAGGGGGATGTGCAAGTTATACGCACCGAGGGGGATGTGCAAGTTATACGCACCGAGGGGGATGTGCAAGTTATACACACCGAGGGGGATGTGCAAGTTATACACACCGAGGGGGATGTGCAAGTTATACGCACCGAGGGGGATGTGCAAGTTATACGCACCGAGGATGATGTGCAAGTTATACGCACCGAGGATGATGTGCAAGTTATACGCACCGAGGGGGATGTGCAAGTTATACGAACCGAGGGGGATGTGCAAGTTATACGAACCGAGAGGGATGTGCAAGTTATACGCATCGAGGGGGATGTGCAAGTTATACGCATCGAGGGGGATGTGCAAGTTATAGGCACTGAGGGGGATGTGCAAGTTATACGCACCGAGGGGGATGTGCAAGTTATACGCACCGAGGGGGATGTGCAAGTTATACGCACCGAGGGGGATGTGCAAGTTATACGCACCGAGGGGGATGTGCAAGTTATACGCACCGAGGGGGATGTGCAAGTTATATGCACCAAGGGGGATGTGCAAGTTATAGGCACCGATGGGGGAAGTTCTCTAACTTGGGTAAACATATAATTTGCGGACGATTACAAGGGAAGTTAAACAAATACAATGAACATATTTTAAAACACCTAAATGACTTACACTTTAATTACAGATTTTGTTCTTTAAAGGAGATTGAAAGGGACCATAAAACTATTTTAAGGGGTTATAATTATAAAAAAAGATGAAGTGAAAGCTGTTTGATTTGAACATGACTTTGTGAAGCTGGCCCTTGAGGACTGATTGCTCATTTGCTGATAAGCAGAACTGCTTTAATGGTGGCCAGTGACACAACTCAGAACAAAAAATCACAGTACAGGGCTCTGATTCTATGTACTTTACTACTACAGTGTAATGTCTATGTAGGACAAGCACAATCTCCAGCTGTAGAGTAGGGCTATACGTTATCTTTGTATTCATTATACTGTGCTGATAACTGTGCTAGACTTCAGTTTAAATGCACATTGGAGCTGTTTTGTGCAGCCTGAAATTCTCATGAACATGAGGATCTGACATTTGCAAAGTGTGAAATTCAAACATCAGACTTATCACTAACCTGCTATATTTAGCTTATCTTCCAGAGCCTCATAGCTAGGTCTGAGTGCTGCAGTATACGCACTACATGACGAAGAACAGTTAGTGCTAGAGTTCACTTAACATTAATATATGGTATGCATGTCTGTGCTGTGAGCATAATGGTGCGGTACGCATGTCTGTGCTGTGAGCATAATGGTGCGGTACGCATGACTGTGCTGTGAGCATGATGGTGCGGTACGCATGTCTGTGCTGTGAGCATAATGGTGCGGTACGCATGTCTGTGCTGTGACCATAATGGTGCGGTACGCATGACTGTGCTGTGAAAATAATGGTGCGGTACGCATGACTCTGCTGTGACAATAATGGTGCGGTACACATGTCTGTGCTGTGACCATAATGGTACGGTACGCATGTCTGTGCTGTGAGCATATTGGTGTGGTACGCATGTCTGTGCTGTGAGCATAATGGTGCGGTACGCATGTCTGTACTGTGAGCATGATGGTGCGGTATGCATGTCTGTGCTGTGACCATAATGGTGCGGTACGCATGTCTGTGCTGTGAGCATAATGGTGCGGTACACATGTCTGTGCTGTGAGCATAATGGTGCAGTATGCATGTCTGTGCTGTGAGCATAATGGTGCAGTACGCATGTCTGTGCTGTGAGCATAATGGTGCGGTACGCATGTCTGTGCTGTGAGCATAATGGTGCGGTACGCATGTCTGTGCTGTGAGCATGATGGTGCGGTACGCATGTCTGTGCTGTGAGCATAATGGTGTGGTACGCATGCCTGTGCTGTGAGCATGATGGTGCAGTATGCATGTCTGTGCTGTGAGCATAATGGTGCGGTACGCATGTCTGTGCTGTGAGCATAATGGTGCGGTACGCATGTGTGCTGTGAGCATAATGGTGCGGTACGCATGTGTGCTGTGAGCATAATGGTGCGGTACGCATGACTGTGCTGTGAGCATGATGGTGCGGTACGCATGTCTGTGCTGTGAGCATAATGGTGCGGTACGCATGTCTGTGCTGTGACCATAATGGTGCGTTATGCATGACTGTGCTGTGACCATAATGGTGCGGTACATATGACTCTGCTGTGACAATAATGGTGCGGTACGCATGACTGTGCTGTGACAATAATGGTGCGGTACGCATGACTGTGCTGTGAGCATGATGGTGCGGTACGCATGTCTGTGCTGTGACCATAATGGTGCGGTACGCATGTCTGTGCTGTGACCATAATGGTGCGGTACGCATGTCTGTGCTGTGACCATAATGGTGCGGTACACATGACTGTGCTGTGAGCATAATGGTGCGGTACGCATGTCTGTGCTGTGACCATAATGGTGCGGTACGCATGTCTGTGCTGTGACCATAATGGTGCGGTACGCATGTCTGTTCTGTGACAATAATGGTGCGGTACACATGACTCTGCTGTGACCATAATGGTGCGGTACGCATGTCTGTGCTGTGAGCATAATGGTGCGGTACACATGTCTGTGCTGTGAGCATAATGGTGTGGTACACATGACTGTGCTGTGAGCATAATGGTGTGGTACGCATGTCTGTGCTGTGAGCATAATGGTGTGGTACGCATGTCTGTGCTGTGAGCATGATGGTGCAGTATGCATGTCTGTGCTGTGAGCATAATGGTGTGGTATACGTCTGTGCTGTGAGCATAATGGTGCGGTACGCATGACTGTGCTGTGAGCATAATGGTGCGGTACGCATGTCTGTGCTGTGAGCATAATGGTGCAGTACGCATGTCTGTGCTGTGAGCATAATGGTGCGGTACGCATGACTGTGCTGTGAGCATGATGGTGCGGTACGCATGTCTGTGCTGTGAGCATAATGGTGCGGTACGCATGTCTGTGCTGTGAGCATAATGGTGCGGTACGCATGTCTGTGCTGTGAGCATAATGGTGCAGTACGCATGTCTGTGCTGTGAGCATAATGGTGCAGTACGCATGTCTGTGCTGTGAGCATAATGGTGCAGTACGCATGTCTGTGCTGTGAGCATAATGGTGCAGTATGCATGTCTGTGCTGTGAGCATAATGGTGCAGTACGCATGTCTGTGCTGTGAGCATAATGGTGTGGTACGCATGTCTGTGCTGTGAGCATAATGGTGCAGTATGCATGTCTGTGCTGTGAGCATAATGGTGCGGTATGCATGTCTGTGCTGTGAGCATAATGGTGCGGTACGCATGTCTGTGCTGTGAGCATAATGGTGCGGTACGCATGTCTGTGCTGTGACCATAATGGTGCGGTACGCATGTCTGTGCTGTGAGCATAATGGTGCGGTACGCATGACTGTGCTGTCAGCATAATGGTGCGGTACGCATGTCTGTGCTGTGAGCATAATGGTGCGGTACGCATGTCTGTGCTGTGACCATAATGGTGCGGTACGCATGTCTGTGCTGTGAGCATAATGGTGCGGTACGCATGACTGTGCTGTCAGCATAATGGTGCGGTACGCATGTCTGTGCTGTGACCATAATGGTGCGGTACGCATGTCTGTTCTGTGACAATAATGGTGCGGTACACATGACTCTGCTGTGACCATAATGGTGCGGTACGCATGTCTGTGCTGTGAGCATAATGGTGCGGTACACATGTCTGTGCTGTGAGCATAATGGTGTGGTACACATGACTGTGCTGTGAGCATAATGGTGTGGTACGCATGTCTGTGCTGTGAGCATAATGGTGTGGTACGCATGTCTGTGCTGTGAGCATGATGGTGCAGTATGCATGTCTGTGCTGTGAGCATAATGGTGTGGTATACGTCTGTGCTGTGAGCATAATGGTGTGGTACGCATGACTGTGCTGTGAGCATAATGGTGCGGTACGCATGTCTGTGCTGTGAGCATAATGGTGCAGTACGCATGTCTGTGCTGTGAGCATAATGGTGCGGTACGCATGACTGTGCTGTGAGCATGATGGTGCGGTACGCATGTCTGTGCTGTGAGCATAATGGTGCGGTACGCATGACTGTGCTGTGAGCATGATGGTGCGGTACGCATGTCTGTGCTGTGAGCATAATGGTGCAGTACGCATGTCTGTGCTGTGAGCATAATGGTGCAGTACGCATGTCTGTGCTGTGAGCATAATGGTGCTGTACGCATGTCTGTGCTGTGAGCATAATGGTGCAGTATGCATGTCTGTGCTGTGAGCATAATGGTGCAGTACGCATGTCTGTGCTGTGAGCATAATGGTGTGGTACGCATGTCTGTGCTGTGAGCATAATGGTGCAGTATGCATGTCTGTGCTGTGAGCATAATGGTGCGGTATGCATGTCTGTGCTGTGAGCATAATGGTGCGGTACGCATGTCTGTGCTGTGAGCATAATGGTGCGGTACGCATGTCTGTGCTGTGACCATAATGGTGCGGTACGCATGTCTGTGCTGTGAGCATAATGGTGCGGTACGCATGACTGTGCTGTCAGCATAATGGTGCGGTACGCATGTCTGTGCTGTGAGCATAATGGTGCGGTACGCATGACTGTGCTGTGAGCATAATGGTGCGGTACGCATGTCTGTGCTGTGAGCATAATGGTGCGGTACGCATGACTGTGCTGTGAGCATAATGGTGCGGTACGCATGACTGTGCTGTGAGCATAATGGTGCGGTACGCATGTCTGTGCTGTGAGCATAATGGTGCGGTACACATGTCTGTGCTGTGAGCATAATGGTTCGGTACGCATGACTGCGCTGTGATCATAATGGTGCGGTACGCATGTCTGTTCTGTGACAATAATGGTGCGGTACACATGACTCTGCTGTGACCATAATGGTGCGGTACGCATGTCTGTGCTGTGACCATAATGGTGCGGTACGCATGTCTGTTCTGTGACAATAATGGTGCGGTACACATGACTCTGCTGTGACCATAATGGTGCGGTACGCATGTCTGTGCTGTGAGCATAATGGTGCGGTACACATGACTGTGCTGTGAGCATAATGGTGTGGTACGCATGTCTGTGCTGTGAGCATAATGGTGTGGTACACATGACTGTGCTGTGAGCATAATGGTGTGGTACGCATGTCTGTGCTGTGAGCATAATGGTGTGGTACGCATGTCTGTGCTGTGAGCATGATGGTGCAGTATGCATGTCTGTGCTGTGAGCATAATGGTGTGGTATACGTCTGTGCTGTGAGCATAATGGTGCGGTACGCATGACTGTGCTGTGAGCATAATGGTGCGGTACGCATGTCTGTGCTGTGAGCATAATGGTGCAGTACGCATGTCTGTGCTGTGAGCATAATGGTGCGGTACGCATGACTGTGCTGTGAGCATGATGGTGCGGTACGCATGTCTGTGCTGTGAGCATAATGGTGCGGTACGCATGACTGTGCTGTGAGCATGATGGTGCGGTACGCATGTCTGTGCTGTGAGCATAATGGTGCAGTACGCATGTCTGTGCTGTGAGCATAATGGTGCAGTACGCATGTCTGTGCTGTGAGCATAATGGTGCAGTACGCATGTCTGTGCTGTGAGCATAATGGTGCAGTATGCATGTCTGTGCTGTGAGCATAATGGTGCAGTATGCATGTCTGTGCTGTGAGCATAATGGTGTGGTACGCATGTCTGTGCTGTGAGCATAATGGTGCGGTACGCATGACTGTGCTGTGAGCATGATGGTGCGGTACGCATGTCTGTGCTGTGAGCATAATGGTGCGGTACGCATGACTGTGCTGTGAGCATGATGGTGCGGTACGCATGTCTGTGCTGTGAGCATAATGGTGCAGTACGCATGTCTGTGCTGTGAGCATAATGGTGCAGTACGCATGTCTGTGCTGTGAGCATAATGGTGCAGTACGCATGTCTGTGCTGTGAGCATAATGGTGCAGTATGCATGTCTGTGCTGTGAGCATAATGGTGCAGTACGCATGTCTGTGCTGTGAGCATAATGGTGTGGTACGCATGTCTGTGCTGTGAGCATAATGGTGCAGTATGCATGTCTGTGCTGTGAGCATAATGGTGCGGTATGCATGTCTGTGCTGTGAGCATAATGGTGCGGTATGCATGTCTGTGCTGTGAGCATAATGGTGCGGTACGCATGTCTGTGCTGTGAGCATAATGGTGCGGTACGCATGTCTGTGCTGTGAGCATAATGGTGCGGTACGCATGACTGTGCTGTCAGCATAATGGTGCGGTACGCATGTCTGTGCTGTGAGCATAATGGTGCGGTACGCATGACTGTGCTGTGAGCATAATGGTGTGGTACGCATGTCTGTGCTGTGAGCATAATGGTGTGGTACGCATGACTGTGCTGTGAGCATAATGGTGCGGTAC